>NW_026517371.1:0-206731 GCF_026319265.1 Colletotrichum chrysophilum | reverse complement strand
CCGAAGTCACGTGACCTGTACCATAGTTCTTCCTTTCCCGATGGTTCCTGGTTACACCTGTGTTACTGCTTCCATATGCTCCGCATTAGCCGCCGAGATCCCGGGCGGGGTTGTTCCAACGTGTTATGCCTAACGGGTCGTAACAAACAGGCTAGTAGGCAGCTAGCAAGGATCTAGGGACTACCTTTCGCAAGTGGTGTAGGGTTGACGCAACAATAAATCAAATGACGAAAGACTTTGCATGAACGTTGATCGAGTTCACGGATATTCCGAGGTTTTGTATCGACGTCAGAGAACATGGCGCACGAGCGATAAATCCATCAGCTACACATTGTTCAGTGAGACAGGAGCCTACAGTTAGGTAGGCTGTCAGTTATCACAGAGGTTCCAGCAAAGTAAATGGTGATCAAGAACTATATCTCTATTGCTATGGGCAAGCATGCTAGTCTATGTGCAGGTCTAGTGACTCGAATATCACAAAACTGAAAACATTACGCTTGACATCGCAAGTTTCGTTGCGCTGAGATCTTCCTCTCAGCAGGGGGTCTCTTGTTCAGGCTCGGCGGATCTGCCGACATCGATGGCCAACGCGGTGACGTGAGCAAGTCCTTGGCAACGCCTGTCAGGCTGATACAGAAACCCTCCAAAACACGCTTCAGTGCATCACCATTTTCGTCATAACAGGCATCGCAAACCTTGGCGCTGCTGTCGGCCTTCATCCCAACCTCAGCCTCACTGATACCCTTCTTGCAAGCATTCATGGCCGCATGTAATTTCTCGATCGGCTTTCTGTGTAGCCTTTGGATCAACGCCTCGCTCTCGTCCAGCAGGGTTGAGGATGAGGCAGAGGAGCCCTTCGGGCCAGCAGCTATTAGAAAACGCTTGGACCCGTCTTTCAGGGCCTTGAAAGCGTTTCTGAGTGACGCCTGGGTGTTTAAAATGGTTTCTCTCAACTCCGAGGCACTCTTATCAGTGCCGAAGTCCGATAAACTGCATATTATGCCGTCCAGGCCGTCGGCAAATACGAGCAAGGAATCCTCGTACGCGTATGTGGGTACTGATCCACGGCCTGCGTCAAAAGCAGTGTTATTGGTGAGCGCGTTTTGCATTCTCACTAGGGCTTTGATGAGTTTTGCCGTCGTCATTTGCCTGCCACGTTCCGTGGTAGCTGTAGACAGACGCCCGATTGCGTGCCTCTCGAGATAGCCCCGAATTTCTTGGGCATGCGGGCCCCCATGGGTTTCAGCAAACCGTTCGTCTGCAATGGTGCCTGCTGACTCAAGAAGCGTTTTCGGGCCGCCAGGATGAAATGCCAGGAAGGGTGTCATGTCGTATACTGTTCCGCCGATGGCGATCCAGCATGATTTGACAGAGTTATGGGCTGCAAGTTTTGAGAGGCTGATAATGGGACCTTTGGGACCACTTGACGAGGCCGAAAGGCATGCGGTGGGTGAGCAGGAGGGTGTTGAGCGGTTTGGTTTTTTGACCATCGTGAAGAGGTCTTGGTGCAACTGATTCCAATGCGGGGGAGGTGAGGGTATGTGAACAGGGCTGCCATCGTCGGGTCCGTCATTTGCTTGTTGTGGTTGGGGGCCTCCTTGATGCTGCTGCTGCTGCTGTGGCAACTGACCCAGTCCAAGAGTATTCATCACCGTAACCCCAAAGTCAGAGCTACCGCAGACAAAGACATGACCTTTCTTCTCCTTCACATGCCGCTGGATAAAGTCTCGATAGTCTGTCAAATGACGCGTCACACGTCGGCCCCCTTGGGGGAGCTTTGTCCAGATTCCGCCACGGATCTTCAGATGAGTCTCCTGGCTGAGAGCCAAGACTATGGTCAGTGGCAGCGTACTGGTAAGTTCCTCCAGGCTGTCGAGTGAACAGGGAACGTGGCGAAGTGTTTTGGCAGCCACCACGAGGAGCAGCTCTCCCTCCCCGGCGCTTTCGTTTTGGGTATCATCGAGGCGCTGTTTCTTTGTGGCGCGGTCGTGCAGAAAGCCAACCAAGGGGCCGATACCCACGCCCTGCCCAACAAGAACCAGCGGCACGGCTAGGTCGCGGGGCTGGCGGAATCGGGGAGAAGGCCAAGGCCGAAGGCGCAGATGTGTGCCTGGCGCAGCGCTGCTGAGGAAAGAGGAAACCAGCCCCTCGGGCGAGTGTTGAGCGACTGTCAGAATGATGGTCATGCCTCCTGCTCCTCCTACAGAATCCATCGTTGTACCGGACACGTTTGGGATGACACGGGCGATGGAGTAGAACCTCGGCTCGCCATCATCATCGCTCTCGCCTGACGATGTATCATGATCTTCCGGGCAAGAGGAGCCTCGCAACCGTCGATGGTGTGAGGATGCTCTGTTCAGCGTCTTTCTCTTTCTCGGCGGCCAGATTTGGACTCGATCACCTGGCTCGAGCGGCAAAGTTGCATCCAACTTCACGGCCACCGCCACGCTTCCGCGATAGACGCTGTGCGACTGCACATGCGCATCCTGCCATAGGGGGCGACCGCCCAGTCGTGAAACCATACCCTTCTTCATCTGCATGCTAAGCATGGCCTCGGGGCGCATCTTTGGTTTTCCATCTTTCATGGCTTTGTCTTGGTCGCCGCTCTTGACGCCGCTGCTGGTCGAATGTCGCCCCGTGTTCAGGGTTACGCCCGTGATGCCAACGGCCTTGACGCGGTGCCGTTCGAGAAACCACACGTACAATTGCAAAAGCCCATCCCAGGCCGCGGAGAGATGTTTGTACTGTGCCTGCTCTTCGGAGGGAACATATTCTAGCTGGGCACGGGCAGCGGCGACGTAGTCTCTGACGCTTCCGGCGTCATCCCCAAGGGCATCCAAGAAGGCGCGAATATTGGTCGGTAGCGTGGCCCGTCGGTCGCTCTGCATCCCTCTCAAATCACCCTTGACCTGTTGGCGACCGATAAAGACGTCCAGCGCATGGAATAGCGGTGCATCGACGCCACTGTTGCCCAACTCTCCGGACGTCACCGCGCGACCCATAGCGGGATAGGTCTTTATCCAGACGACAGGGTCAAAGTTCGCAGTGTCGCGTGGAGTCATGGCGTCGAAGACGTGGGCGCACTTTACGATACGTGCCGCCACGCTCTCTAGACACCGCGCGACTTGGTCGGGCTGGTTGGCTAGCACGCTATTCTGCGCGAGCGCCATCGACGATAGCGCGGGCGCAAAAGCGACCTCCATCCTGCCCTGGAGCCCCGAAGAGAGCCGCTCCTCGGGCAGGCCAAAGTAGGTACTCTTCAGACTGAAGTAGTTGTCGCCCACAGCGTTGTTCAGAACATCATCAGCGGGCACCTGCCGTAGAGAGTCAGCTATGGTTCTTTGTGTGGGTGGTGTGTATGGAGGACATGGATCCGTACATACCCGACCAGTCATGCTTCTACCCAATCGTTCGCAAACCCTCTCCCACGTAGCAAGGATATGGCGCGGGACCAGAGACTGTCCGTCTTTTCCCTTGCCTTGTTCCTCACCAAACATGTACGCGTGGGCCAGCGCGCTCAGAATTAGCGCCGCCCGAGCCAGGTGACGCGGTTCCAAGTCATCCCACGCATCTATGACTCTTTCCGCACGATTGCCCAGGGCGTCGACAGCTTCACGCACTCGTCCCGCTCTGAGTAGCAGGGGCAGATTTCCATGAACCGCCTCCCATGGCTCCAGGGACACTGGCAGGCGTTGGCCTGAGCGTATGGAGGAGGCCCTGCTACTAGCGGTGCGGCTCTGAGTTGATTCTCGACCTCCCAGAAACCCTCTGGTGCGGTTAAAACATCCATCAAGGCCAGGGCCGAACTGGAGTGTTCGTGTTCCGGCTGGGAGTGACCCTTGGCTCCGGAGATTGAACTCAGCCATTGATGAGGCTCCAGATAGCTCAGTCGCCAAAGAAGCCTGGGCAAGCAGGAAGCTGGCCTTTGAAATAGGGCAGTTGATGATTGTCGAGGAGGTTGTGTTCATGGGATGTAGTGTCTTCACCGGAGTAATTGGTGGCGTCAAGACGCCTTCAGCTGACGGTTGGGGAACAGTGAGGGACCTTGAGGGCAGAGGCGATGGCGACCTCAAGCCCATGTCCACATCCTCTTGTGGACTCTTCAAAGAAGGAGGGGTTCTGGGTGGGGTCGGAGGCAGAGACGGCGACGGCGGATAGTGAAAGGCAGACATGGCAGTGAATGGAGCTACCAGAGCTATCAAAAAACAAAGTAGGAATTAATTTTATTAGAACAAGGTAAATAGGCAGGCTGTGGCAACGCTTTCAGATAGCTGAGGATGATAGGACGAGTTGGCTTCGTTATTCGTAAAGATCATGTATCCAATGACTTGGTTCTGACAGCTTCGGGTCTTCATGGACTTTGCAGGGACGATGTGTTTACATCTATATGTATGACGCTGGCACGGCAGGAAAGGCATTGTTTTCCAACTTCTCGGTGTAGTATGCGCATTCCAGCGCGTCGAACTTTGTGTCCCACGTAATCCCAACTAGAAAATAACCTCATAGGCATTTTCGCACTTTTGTTCCAATTTGGAAATGTTCTGTATTAGATGATGTCCCCATCGGACCGGCACAAACAAATGACGCCGTTGTCCGATTAACCCTGGCAAATCTGGGTCGGTAGTTCCCCGGCGGCCAGCCACCGTCCGAACATCCACTTCATGGCCAGGTTAGGTGTGCACGGCGATCATGCTCGTGCACGATGGATGTTCCCTGTCATCAACGCCATGGTTCCAGAGACCTGGTAGTAATCCGAAAGGTTAAAAAAGAAGGAAAAAACAAAACGAACACGATCGTTCCGCTGGATATACGTCGTCCGAGCGCTGACACGTTACGCCTTGGCCCTTGGCAAAAGCCTTTTCTCCGAACTTTGACCTGCGCAAGGCACAGGTCGAGGCAGGTCTGAAGACCCACCAAGATGCCGTCTTGACGTAACGAGTCGGCGCACCTACTAATAACTAGTTCTGCCCGGCACTCGCAACTGAGAGTAATTAAGCCACTTCATGCAGACGGGAAGAGGTATCAGTTCAGGAAGTTGCGTGAGAAAGCTTCTAGGGCCCTTGGTCAACCAAGGAAGAAGACCGAAAGCACTCACCCCAATGCCCGAACAGCTGTCGGCTTCCTCGGCCTTGTGATTGACGGCACTTTCGGCGTCGGACTCCGGCAGCCTCCCCGTGCCATAGTTTACTTATGTCGGGGAAATCCTATTCCATTTCGCTTTCGCCTTGCTTGCGTCATAATTCTGCCGTCATCAGGCGAGCTCGTGATTACCATTGTCATGTCCACGACCTTGAACAGAGACGACTGACTCACTTCATCTTCTTCTCTCGTACTCGCCTTACCGTACGGAGAATAACTAACACGTGGAGGAACAGCAACAAGCAGCAGCCAAGAGTAAGAACATACCCAGCACCTCGATCTAGGATCCACCAACGCGGACAAAATGATTCTTGGCATACCTTTCAACTTTCACATGTCCAACCTGCCGGACCTTCCGAAGCTCCTTTGGACCATCGGTCTGGCCATCTTCGGAGTTTTCGTGTTACGCACCATCTACTACCTGACCTTCCATCCCCTGGCGGGATACCCAGGCCCTCTGCTCGGACACGTAACCACCGTTTACTCACTTTGGCACCGCGGCAATGGCTCCAACCACAGCTGGCTACTATTCCTGCACAAAAGGTACGGTCACATTGTCCGCATCGGCCCCAATGAGCTGAGTTACACCCACCCGGATGCTTGGCACGACATCTATGCCAAGGCGGGAGGTGGGGGTGACATACCCAAGGACTTTGTCGGACTGGGGCCGGACATGGCGGCGCCCGAGAAGGGCATCGTGCGTGCCGACGATACCAACCACCAGCGGCAGCGGCGGACTTTCTCGCATGCCTTTTCCGATCGTGCCGTGCTCAAGCAGGAGAGCCTCGTCCAGGGCCATGTCCATAACTTGATGGGCAAGCTAGCCGATGAGGATGCCGAGCCTGCTTCTTCTCGTGGCCGCGTGGATCTCGTGACCTGGCTAAGTTACCTGGCCTTTGACATCATGGGCGACCTTATGTACGGCGAGCCTCTCGGCATGCTCGATAACGACCAGTCTGCTCGCCAGTGGGTTCGCGACACGTACTCGACCATCAAGACGGTCACGCTCGGCATGGCAATGATGGGTTGGCACCCACCCCTGGGCCCGCTGCTCCTCAGATCTATCTGGGGAAGCAGTGGTAAGCGCCGCGCCCGGCACAATCGCTTCTCCATGGATCGCGTTGATAAGCGCCTGGACCGCGGCGACGACTCAGGTAGCGACATCTGGTCGATGATTATGCAAAGCAGCGGCGATGAGAAGCGACCAGGCATCTCGCGCGCCGAGATGTATTCCAATGCTGCAACGTTCATGATCGGTGGGACCGAGACTACCACGGCTGCTACGTCAGCCCTGAGCTACCTGCTGCTCACTCACCCGACCAAGATGGCCACGCTGCGCGCTGAGCTCGATACTGCCATCAAGAATCCGCAGGAAGACATTACATTCACCAATCTGCGAAAGCTGCCGTATCTTAACGCGTGCATTGAGGAAGCCATGCGTCTCTATCCACCTGCGCCAACGCCTATGCCGCGCATGATACCCCAAGGGGGACGTGTCATCTGCGAACGCTACGTGCCGGCGGGTACACGCGTTGACATTCCGCTGTATGCCATTGCGCATCATCCAGACAATTTTGTTGATCCAGAGGAATTTGTACCGGAGCGGTGGTTGAGCGACGACGACCGGCCCGCCAAGTATACTGATGATCGGAAAGATTGCGTCAAGGTGTTTTCCGCGGGCCCAAGAGATTGTATTGGCAAGAAGTGAGTCAAATTCTCGTGTCTATTCTTTATTCTTGGGTGTCTTGTCCCTCTGTGTGAGGAGCCGTGATTACTGACTACATTTGACGCAGCCTTGCATATCCCGAGATGAGGCTCATCATAACCAGCCTGCTGTACAACTTCGATCTTGAGCTGGCTGACCCCGACTTCAAGTGGTTGGATCAGAATAGTTATGGGATTTGGGACAAGCATCCGCTTTGGGTGAAGTTAGTCACTCGTCAATTTGAACAGGGTCACTAAATGGCCAATGTAAACATCGAAGAAGGTCCCGCGAAGCAATTCAATTGATCTACGTTATTTGATTTGAATTAAACAATTTTGACTACCGGAAGTGTGATTTCTTGGTTCGACCTACGAACGATAAAATCTGCACGACAGCAGCACTAAGTGCTTGCATGCACATCCACCGGCCCCTGAGCGCAGACCACGCGCTCTCTATTGCGCAGGGACGTTCAACTGATCCGGTCGTTGTGGCACCTCGATAGTGTTATTGTTTTTACTTGCGGTTTTCAAGTAGCATAAAGTGGGTAAAAGGATGTTGAAATAAGGTGAATCGCCATCTCTTACCACGATAGGTTTAGCGCACCATTGAGTTTATGCTGTCATCTTAGCGTTCCTCAAGAGCATCCGGTAGACCGGTTACTTCATCAGGCTGCATGACGACAGATTCCCAGGTCTCCCGACAGATTCCCATGTCGGGGCAGTCTCTCTCAGCGCCCTACACCCTCTTTTCTTCCCACCTAACCTCCGGGAATCTCCGGGCAAATTCAAATAGACTTTACGACGCGTTGATACGAACCCGAAAGTTTTATGCGGCCACACTTTGTTTTTGTTTTTCCGTTTTTTCTCTTTTAGGGTATCGGGGAGTTCTTTTGACAGACGGGCCGGACTTTCAATTGACATACTCGCATTCATTGACGTCTTGTCAACTTAAAGACGCCTTGACTTCAACCGATTCCCTTTTTTACCATTTCGGGGTTAGTTTCATCTGATCACCGATGATGGGCAACGGAGCGGGAGCCTCGAGGGGAATTCTCTTCGCCGACATTCATGCCTGGTTACCATATAGATCACATCTGCAAGTTCATTACGATTCATGTTCTATTGCACTGGATGTTTACAGCACTTGATGTTTACAGCACTTGATCACACTTGATGAGCACTAACAAGATGTGGTAAAAGTGGATGCGTCTTGCGTCTTTGTGTCATTCACATTCTGAAGGTCGATATCACATTCCACCTGAGTCTCTATCTTAATCTTTACAACTTAATAATCTTGGAGAGCGATCGACAATTCTTTGACCAAATCTATCCTTACCGGCCGGTATCAACACCTGGTCACATCCGCATTTCGTTGTGGTTAAGAACCATGGCTACTGCGCACCCCGCCGATGATATGGCGGAGAACAAGCGGCCGGCGGGTCGATCTTCGCGTCCGCCTCACTCCCGCTACTCTCTCGTCAGCTTTCCCGGCCTCCCCAGTGACAATCGACCCCCTTCCGTCCACATCTCTGCGGATGAGTACAAGGCCATAACAGACCTTGTCGAGCTCGCCAAAAAGTTCCTTGATCAACAAGGTGGCGATGTCACGACGTCGTCGACCCAAGAAGGCTCCCTTGACGCCTCAAAGGCCCCGAAGCAGGATGGGCCTCTCGACCCCTTCGGCGCCAACTTCGACGCGCGAGAGTGGGCCAAGTCATTCTA
This sequence comes from Colletotrichum chrysophilum, assembly GCF_026319265.1. Classification (NCBI taxonomy): domain Eukaryota; kingdom Fungi; phylum Ascomycota; class Sordariomycetes; order Glomerellales; family Glomerellaceae; genus Colletotrichum; species Colletotrichum chrysophilum. The sequence goes on along the minus strand of NW_026517371.1, from coordinate 198,166 downwards.
CCGCTTCCGTTCCGACAGCTGCGAAGTTCGCAAGGCGGGCGTGGCATTCCGCAAGCTCACTATCTCAGGCTACGGAGCTGACACAGCATACCAGCAAACAGTAGGCAACGCCTGGTGGCTCACGGCCGTGGCGGCTATGCGTGGTCTGTTGCGCATGAAGCGCCAGCAAGTGCGCATCCTACATAATCTCGAAGGGGTGTTGAACGACGGTGAGATGCTGTGTGTGTTGGGTCCGCCGGGCAGCGGGTGTTCGACCTTCTTGCGGACAATTGCAGGAGATACGCAAGGCACACAAGTTGCAGAGACCGCCCACCTTAACTACCGTGGCGTGAGTGCCGATGAGATGAAGCGCTACTTCAAGGGCGACGCCATCTACACTGCCGAGGAGGATGTTCATTTCCCGGCGCTATCGGTAGCGGACACGCTGTTCTTCGCGGCGCGGGCGAGGGCGCCCAAGACTCGGCCCGGGGGACTCACCGCTGATGAGTACGCACGGAGGGTGCGCGACGTGACCATGGCCATGCTTGGTATCCAGCACACGATGGAGACACCCGTCGGTGGTACTGACGGTGACACGGTGCGTGGCGTGTCGGGTGGCGAACGCAAACGCGTCAGCATCGCGGAGGCGGCGTTAAGCTTTGCGCCGATTCAGTGCTGGGATAACAGCACTCGCGGGCTCGACAGCGCCGCGACTGTCGACCTTTGCAAGACACTGCGTATCCAAAGCGACATCATGGGCATGGCGAGCGCAGTGGCCATCTATCAGGCCCCACAGATGGCCTACGAGTTGTTTGACAAGGTACTGGTCCTCTATGATGGACGCCAGATCTACTTTGGCAAGACAACGGAAGCCAAACGATATTTCCAGCGGCTGGGCTTCGTTTGTCCCCGGAACCAGACCACGCCAGACTTTCTGACCTCCATGACCAGCCCAGCTGAGCGTGAAGGCATCGTCAAGCCCGGGCACGAGGCAAAGGTCCCGCATACCCCTGACGAGTTCGCTGAAGCGTGGCGAACGAGCAGTCACCGGCACCACGTTAGCGAGGAAGTAGACGCCTACGATGCATCCTTTTCTTTGAGCGGCTCACGCACCCACTATGCTGACTTCTTGGCGAGCAAGAAAAGCGATCAATCGGGGCTGCAGCGGTGGAAGTCACCTTACACCGTCTCATACCCGCGGCAGGTCATGCTGTGCCTTTGGCGCGCCCTCGCGCTGCTCAAGGCGGCGCCACAGATGACGGTGATGATGCTTGTCATCAATCTATTCCAGACTCTCATCGTGGCCAGCATTTTCTTCCGGTTGCCCGACACGGCCGAGTCGATGAAGTCGCGCAGCACGCTCATGTTCACCGCCGCGCTGGTCAACGCCTTTGGATGCGTGCTTGAGGTTGCGGCCTTGTATGCCAAGCGCGACATCGTCGAGAAACATGTGCGCTATGCGCTGTATCACGCCTCTGCTGAGGCTATTGCGGACTTGGTCATGAGCTTGCCCTACAAACTGCTTAACGCCATCACGGTCAATACCCTCTTCTACTGGATGTGCAATTTGCGCACGGATACCGGGTCCTTTTTATTCTTCGTCCTTATTCAATTCGCCATGACTCTTGCCGTGAGCTTGCTTTTCCGGCTGGTCGCTTCTGTCACCAAGAGCCACACGGCAGCCATGGCCCCGTCGACAATAGTCCTGCTTACACTGTCGCTATACACGGGTTTTGCGGTTCCGCCGATGTATTACAAGTCTTACACAGCGTGGATCGCCAAGGTTAGCCCCGTGGCGTATGGGTTTGAGGCTCTCATGATCAACGAATTCGGTCACGGACGGAAATTCCCCTGCAAACTGTTTGTTCCATCTGGCCCGGGCTATGAAAATGCAGAGATGATGCCGCAAACCCGTGTGTGTGCCGCGCAAGGGGGTGTCGCGGGTGCCAATTCCATTGATGGGAGCGCGTACATTACCAATGCGTTCGGGTACTCGGACAGCCACCGTTGGCGGAACGTCGGCCTCATTTTTGTATTTTCAGCCGCTTACTTTTTGCTGCACCTTCTGGCCACGGAGCTGGTTAGCAGCAAGAAGAGCAAGCAGGAGATGCTTGTCTTCCCAAGGGGAAAGATCCCGATTGGGCGCACAAAAGACGTGGAGGATCACATCACCAGGGGAAAGACGGAGGCGCCGAGCACCAGTACGAGCATTCCTATGGCATCCCTGCCGGTCTCACCTGTTGCACCCGTTGTTGTCAAAAGAGGATTTGCTGGCATGTATCCGTACACTGATGGGGGCTCTCCAACCACGAGGGCTAGGAGGTTGCACTATTCGGACACGGCCAGCACAATCACAAATTCTCCGGTTAAAGCCTGGAATATGTCGCTGCGGCAACGAGACAGATTCGAGGACCATACTGCTGGCGGTAACGATAGCGTTGGGTTGTCTATCGACCGCCAGACAGCCATCTTCCACTGGAGCAACGTCTGCTACGAAATCAAGGTCAAGAAGAATGAGACGAAGCGCATCCTGGACTGTGTGGATGGGTGGTGTGAGCCGGGGACGCTCACTGCGCTTATGGGCGTCTCGGGCGCCGGCAAGACCACCCTCCTCGACGCCCTCGCCTCTCGCCTATCTATTGGCGTGGTGACGGGCGAGATGCTGGTAGACGGGGCCCCCCGCGATGCCTCCTTCCAGCAGAAGACGGGCTACGTCAAACAGCAAGATCAACACTTAGTTACATCAACGGTGCGTGAGGCACTTACCTTCAGCGCTGTCCTCCGCCAGCCTTCTCGATTTTCCCACAAAGAAAAGATCGCGTACGTCGATAAAGTCATTGAGATTCTGGGCATGGGCGAATATGCAGATGCAGTAGTCGGCGTGCCTGGGGAGGGTTTGAATGTGGAACAACGGAAGAAACTAACAATCGGCGTTGAGCTGGCTGCTCGTCCCGCACTACTTCTCTTTTTGGATGAGCCCACCTCGGGATTGGATTCGCAGACGAGCTTATCCATCTGCACTCTGCTGGAGACGTTGAGGGACAATGGGCAGGCTATCCTGTGCACAATCCATCAACCGTCAGCAGTTGTAAGTGTTCTCCATTCCACCGCGGTACATATCCGTCCGGGGGTTACTTATATCCGTACACTGCTAACACAATGCGTGATCAAACATTAGCTCTTCGAGCGGTTTGACAGACTACTTCTTCTTGCTCGTGGCGGACGGACCGTCTACTTTGGCCAGATTGGACGCAACGCCAAAGTCTTACTTGACTATTTTGTCCGCAATGGCGGACCGCAACCAAAGAAGGGACAGAATCCGGCTGAGTACATCCTCGACCAAGTTCACGCCAGTGAGGGAGGAAATAAGGGCGTGGATTGGCCAAGCGCATGGCGGAAGAGCACTGAGTATGGCAAAGTCAAGGCCCACCTGACCCGACTCAAAGAGAAAGGAAATGGCTCGTACCACCACTCAACACAACAGCAGCAACAGAAGGATCCCCCTTTCGCCGCTCCTTTGGCGGTCCAGTTCTCCGAGGTTACTACGCGTTTGTCGCGACATTACTGGCGCAACCCAAGTTACATCTATTCGAAGATACTATTGACTTTCGGCGCGGCCCTCTTCATTGGACTCTCTCTGCTCAACTTGCCCAACACGCAGGTGGGAATCACGATCCAGACCATCGCCATCTTCATGTTCCTCACGACACACCTCAACCTAATTCAGCAGAGCGTACCCGTGTTCATGACGCAACGCACGCTCTATGAAGGCCGCGAGCAACTCTCACGCACGTACTCGTGGTCCGCATTCATGGGAGCTCAAATAGTTGTCGAGATGGCCTATAACGCGGTCATGGCCCCTCCGGCGTTCCTGGCATGGTACTACCTCGTTGGACTGAACCGCAATGCGGCAGAGACACACCAGACCGCCGCACGTGGCGGGCTGGCGTTTCTGTTCATGCTCGTCTTCTTCCTGCAGGCCAGCACATTTGGGCATATGATCGGAGCGGCCTTCAACCTCGCCGACCAAGCCGCCGGTATCGGGAATCTGTTGTTTGTTATGATGTTTATCTTCAACGGCATTCTCGCCAAGCCTCCAAAGTTCTGGGTTTGGGTGTATCGCGTCAACCCATTCACCTATCTTGTTGAGGGGCTTTTAGGCACAGGTCTCGCCAATGCGGCTATCCACTGCGAGAACAATGAGTTTCTACACATCAACCCGCCGCCGGGGCAGAACTGCGGCCAGTACCTGCAACCCTTTGCTTCCCAGACGGGCGGATATCTTGCCGATCCGGCCGCTGCTGAGAATTGCAGTTTTTGCAAAACGAGCAATACAAATCAGGTGCTGGCTGGGGTGGAAGTGGAGTTCAGCAACCGCTGGCGAGACTTGGGTATTTTGTTCGCATTTGTGTTCTTCAATGCCATTGCTGCTTTGGGTTTCTACTGGCTCCGTGTCCCCAAGCCCAAGAAAGACAAAGGTGGCAACTCACCAACGTCCACATCACCACCGGGCCAAGATGGTAGCAGCCCAAATCATACTGCAGATTGGAACCATCTTGAGGTGACGGAGAGGCAAAGGAGTTTCGGCAATGGGTCATCCAGACATCCCTCAAGGAAGTCTAGGAACTTGGCGGGCAACTCCTTCCAGGCGTCACGAGCCAGCGCGCTTAGATCACTTCGGTCATCCATCATGGGTGGCAGTCAAGTGCTCCGGGACAATGCGAAGAGATACTGGGATGACGACGGATATGATACTGACGACACTCGCATGATTGACCCTGCAGTAGAGGAAGGCTTGGATACTTTGAATGCGGGTGAAGAATGGGAGCAGGATGTACCCGTGGAGTTTATTATGCAAAAGCCAGCCGCAAAACCTCAGTATTGGATCTAACACCAGTCAATCGACATACTTAGTTTAAACCAGCCATAATGAAATAGTTAAGCGGTCATCTCAAAATTGACATCTGGTGCTCAACACAACCCGTGCCAATTATGATGGCTATTAAAAGCTCTCTAGTAACTCCGACTAAAGTTCATCACTACGTTAGGACTACAGACTGCAACATCTGGAGAGATTATGAGTGTCTCTAAATAGTTTCATCGAAGTCACGCCATACTTGTTCGCTAGTATTGTCATGTTGCCGCTAAATGACGGTTTCTCTCGACATCGATCGCAGTTCCGTGGCCCTTTCACGCCGGTTTGGGTGTCGCTATAAGATTTGAGTTTTGAACACAGCACATATTTTCATGAGTACCTCAATTGTTTGTGAAAGAATAACCGTTCTTCCAGAGTACACCCAGCCATGGGTAGCTCAGCCTCAGATCTGCTTGTGTGGAGATGAATATTCCCGAAGTTCAAACAAAGTCGATTGAAAATGTTTGGCAAGTACCTAGATACTGTTTGTCACTCGTGAAATCTACAGGTCCTCCTTCAACAAGCACTCAATCACGTTCCCCAAGCCACAACAAATCCAAACCTTAGCAATAATTAAGCCAGCTGCCTCAACAACATTATTCAATTCATTCAAAGTTCTCTGACAACCATTTGGACTAACGGTAAGGACAAACCCTCCGATGAGCCCCATGGCCTGGAATTCACCATAATTCTTCAGCAAAGGGGGCGGTGCGTTGGGCAACATGGTGTCGCCGCATGTTGGGTGCATCATGTACTCGCCAATGAGCAGCCGCGACTTTCCGGGCGTCATGGCATTCTTGATGTGCGTGAACATGGTGATCAAGTCTTCGTTATGCCAGTCCACAATGACCGACCGGAACCAGTATACATCGGCGCCTTTGACAGGGTTCTCGTTGAAGAAGTCGTGCGTGGTGAGCTTGACCGCGCCGGTTGCCAAGGCCCGCGGATCCGTCTCTTGCCAGTGGGCAGTGGCGTGCTCGATCATGCCGGGCTGATCCTGGACGATGCCGACAAAATCGTTCTGGCGGTCGGGAAAGTTAGTTCGCAGGGCTTGAATCGAGCTGCCGAGCCCTCCGCCGACGTCAACGACCACGGCACCATTTCGGAGAATGTCTTCCCAGGGGTACCCCCGCACGTCTGTCAGCCCGTGCAAGTACTCCCCCAGCGATGCGAGCCATAAGTTGAAGCAGTCACGCCACTCGGGATGCGCGTTCAAGAACTCGAACTGGCCCATGCCCTTGCCGATGGTCTTGGAGAAAGCCGAATCTCGAGGGGCATAGCTGGCGCAGAGAACTGGGTCCTTGAGAAGACTTGGAAGCACGTCGGCTGTAGGGAAAAGAAAGGAGGCGTAGCGCACCGAGTTGGCGAGCCGCTCATCGGTCGCCAGGGCGGTCGATGCCTCGTCGTTGGCGAAGACGCCGAGGGCTGTCTCGGAGAAGATATGGTGCGCGCACAACATCCTCATCACGAGTCCCAGCTTGTTCGTATCGACGATTCCCGTCTTCGAGGCGAGGGTGTCGAGGTGCATGGGCCCGCTGTCCGCCAGCAACTGGGGTATATCCCATTCGACAGCCATATGCAGTGCGCGCGACACGAAATAGCTATGAGCCAGGTGACCGAGACGCCATTGTGGCGTGAGAACGGCCGCCTCGAGTGAGCCTGCGGCGGCGATGATGCATTTGCGGGCCTCCTCCGTCTTCGGTCCTCTCGGGATGCGCACGTCGGCTTTGTTGTCGGCCATGGGCTTGCGAGATGGAGAGTAGGAAAGTTCGGTGATGAGGTCATTCACCGAGGTGGTTAGTAAGTCCAGAAGGGACCGGAGCTTGGTGATCTGTTGTTCTGCCGTAGCCATGTTAATTGAGGAGTGCGAATATTTTCTTCTCACTTGTCAACGGTCTCAGGACTTTGTGCATCACTTTTCTTTACTTCGTTCATCATCTATTTGACTGTTTCCTGGGGCTCCGAAAGCCTGTCCTCTTTGGTGTTATTCCCAATCCATTCCTATGAAAGTTCGGCCTCATCAATAAAATTTGGTGATTGTCCTGGCGGAGATGAGCGTAGGTCCAGTCCATCGTGTTCGGGCTCGAAGGTAGTACAGTGAAGATGGGGTTGATATTCTCCGCTGGCGACATGATCGGAAGACTCGGGGTCGAGTGATGTAATTGCAGTTCGCTTTGAAAATGTGGGTATCGAAGAGGGTTTGTGATAGTAGAGGCGAGGAACTTCTTGGTGTTTCGTGTTCGTGCTGAGAGCCACTACGATGGACATGGTCAAGGGGCCGTTAGACTTCTTATTAGGAGTTCCCCACCCCGAACTGACTTTATGACGAAGTCTTGTCAACAAGGTTAGGGCCCGTGAACCTTTCACCTGTACAATCAGTTCCCAAACCTTGATTTTCCCACCAGTTCGCTCAACAGAACTCTTCAATCTGCATGAAACGTGTATTTAGACTTCGAGTCCAGCCCTGCCAGGCCATGCTCTCAGCGCGACTCAAATGCTCATTTTGTCATTAGTCCCGTTTCACATGTCAAGAACAGGCTGGTCCCCATTTACATACGTACCTGATCAGTCCGGCTGCCCGGATCGCGTGCGTACTCGCATTCCAGAAATCACTTAGCCATTTCGATCATTTCTTTGATTATTTTTGTTTTTTTTTCTCTTCATCCTGATTTCTTACTATATTTTGTATATCAATATTGGCCTTCCTTGCGCCTGTTACTTCGTCAGTGACGGTCTGATGTATTAATGCGAGTCCGAAAAGGGTAACCTCTTGCGACATTCGGCATGCAGGACATGCACTCCTAGAAAGATTGACTCAGGCGAACACCACAAAGAGACCTATGATCACGTTAGGTTCCGAAAGCAAAGAGCTGGATATCAAAATGGAAACAGGCAACATCAGCGCGAATACCAGCCAAGCAGACAGCCAGGATACGACAATTGACACACGCAACCTCGCCATGAAAAATCACGACTTAACCACCCTCCATCACGCTAGCGGCTCCTCAAAGAGAAATATCTACAACGAAGTTGAATTTTCCGCCTCTGCTGAAGGAGAACCGCTAATTTCCTCATGGCTCCCCACCCTCCACAACACTCTGTCTTCCCTCTTACGCTGGACGGGCGCCTACCCAGCCTACATCCAGGACGCTCATCTCGCTTTCGTACGTGAGGCTGTGGGCCCCCGCCTCAAGCAGCCACCCACCACGGCTGATAGGCTGCACTATATTCTGACGCACAATCACTCGCCCTACGAAGCAAGCCTCGCCTTTGCGTCTCACCAACCGCCCAAGGTGCGGTTTACAGTGCAACCGTTGGTGGACCCTAGCACTTTAGGTGGGGATCCCCTGGGGCAGAAAGGACTGCGAGAGAAGTTGGAGAATTTGGCGTCTTCTTGCGGCGCAGACCGCACCTGGTTGGATGCCTTTGTTGATTCTGTCTTTCTCACTGCCGAGGAGGAGGCGGGCTTGGTCGATAAAACGACCAATGGTAGCCCCGCAGGTGCTCTACCGCGACAGATCTGCTATGCCGGGTTTGACTTCGAATCCGAAGAGAACGATGGAAAAGCGGCCATCGGCATGAAAGCGTACCTATTTCCGCAACTCAAAGCGCTTGCAACCGGCCGAAGCCTGGTGAGCATCACCGAGTCTATCGTTGCACGACTTGCAGAGGGTAACGAGGGTTTGTTGGCCGCCTGGGCATTGCTGAGAACGTTCCTCGATTCCTACGGCGCGGAAAACATCAACATATACTTCCTCGCTATTGACTGCCTCCCTTATGAGATGGAACCTCGTTTCAAGATATACGCGCACACACACGCCAACTCACTCGCCTCAGCCCGCCATATCTTCACCTTGGGTGGCCGCCTGGCTCATTCCACGGATTTCCTACCACAAGTCTGGCCACTGCTGATGGACATGGAGGACATTCCCCAAGCCAGCATGGAAGACCTGGAAAAGCCACTAAATGACCCAGACAGCAAGTATTGCGGGCTCTGCTTCGCATTTGAGATGATGCCGGGCAAGAATGTCCCGCAAGTCAAGATGTACGTCCCGATGTGGCAGTACGCGCGCGATAAGGCTGGAGTCGTCGAGAGGTATGATCGCATACTCCAAAATCAGGGAATGATGATGGGTGATTACGACTTGAAAGCAGCTGTCAAAGATGCCTTGTAAGTATCACCCTTGCCCCAAAAGGATCTACTGGGCTTTTGAATGCTTATCCATACTAACTCATTCCTCTTCGTTTCCATCGAAAAAGCAAGCATGACACAGAGATCGGTCTACATACTATGGCATCGGTTTCCTCATCTCAGAAGGGTGTAGGTTTAAGCACCTACTTTGGGCCAAGGCTTTGGGCGTGAGCTTTGTTGATTCGGTGATATGTTCCACTACGATAGGCTATATTTTAGGTCACATGTTTGGTTATGGAATGTGGTCAGGAAATATTATCAATCTTATTTTTCTTGACAGTATACTGTAACTCACGCGCACTTCCCTTTATCCAAATACTTCTTGACCGCATCGTCCGCCTGAACCAGGTTATCCACATGCAGTAGAACATGGTTGTCCGGCCTGATAATGATTCCCTTCCCCTCTTTGATTTCCGGGACCACTTCAAACCAACTTTCGGGCAGACCAAGGCTTGCCACATCAATTGCCCAGTGGCAGGATGCGAACGCCGGATTCGCGAAGTGCAGCACGGTGAATCGATCGTAGGGCACAAGGTCGAAAAGGGATAACCCATCGTTGATGGTCCCGTGCGGCAGCCTTGCTCCAGGACATGCTCGTGGCACGTATACCGTTGGCTTTTCAAGAAGAGACAACGTCCGAGACGGATCGTCGTAGATGAATCCGAGCTGGAGAGCTAGAGAGTCGAAATGTCTGCTCGCCTCTGTGACTGCCTCAACTGCCGTAGCGGAAACGGCGGGCCGTTGGAGGAATCCATCCATGGTGAGATCTGGCGCCTGCGCCCTCGCTTCTTTGTACTGGAGGGCGAGGCCCACCAGTATGGTACTGACGGAGTAGAAGGCGGCCTCACTAGCCTTGGAGTACTCGATATTTGCCAGTGCAACAGGTCGACGCTCACGGGTGAAGCTGGTGAGAAGGCTCGGGGTGCCTTTCCCCTGGATTATGGCAGCAAGTTTCCACACCAGGTTGTGTGCATCGGCGATGCCTGTGTTGAGACCGAGACCACCCTGAGGCGGCAAGCTGTGGGCAGCATCTCCCAAAAGAAACACACGGAGCGTTGCATCACTGTACGAGAATGCCACCCGAGGAGCAGTCTCCCAAATAGTACGAAGGACCTCCGAGTATTGCAGACCTGGAAGGCAGGCCTCAATTGGTGGTGCCTTGGGTTGTCCACCAGTTGACGCGGGGTCCATGACAGGAACGACGTGGACGAAGGAGGAATCGACATTGTGTGCGATGAACTCGCTGGGATGCTCGGGGTGGAAGCAAAAGTAGAGCATGGCCTCGCGACCCGGCGGAAGCGCAGAGCGCAGGCTGCCTTTACAGACAATTGACTGGTAAGCATGGCCAGTTCCCAAGGATTCAAACTCAATGCCGGCCGTCTTATCCCGCACGGTCGAATTGGCGCCATCGGCACCAATGACGAAATCGGCCTCGATGCTGAGTGTTTTGATGTCGCGATCCTGTCCCTTGGGACTGCACGAAACGACGCAGCCAGTCCCCTCCACATCCGTAATGTCGACTGCATCCACCTGCCAGCCCCTCCTGAATTGAACGAGGCCGGTCTCCACTACCGCCTTCTCGAGGAGGCGTTCTAGCTCTGGCTGTGGCCAATTCACCAAAGGCTCGGGTGTCAGAGTGCGCACCTTGTCATCTTGGCGTTCGTAGGGGAAGCAGCCAATCTCGGCATCGGCCAGGCCATAAACAAGACGCACCAGTCCGGCATCTTCGGCTGTCGCTGCATGTTTTCGGATATAAGCAACATCTAAGCCTGCCTGGCGGAATATTTCTAGCGTCATGGGATTGATCGTATGTGCTTTGGGGTGGTCAGAAACGCCTAGGCGCCTCTCCAAGACGATGGACTCGATCTTCTGGCGGGCAAGGAGATAGGCCGTGAACAAGCCAACCGGACCTCCACCTGCAATGACGACACGAGTCTTTTCGATTTTCTGCATGGTCTTTGGTGGTTGATTGCGGCTTGGGTTCACGTATATGTGGCAATATGCTTGGGGTATCGTGGGGAAGAGATAGGGAAGAGATTGTTCAGGTGGTGATAATGGCTTGCGGTTGTTGGGAAATAGATGAAGAATGAGAGAAATGACGCGACCAGCGGCGACATTATCACTTTCCCCCACCTTCGTTGTTTTAATTAGGTTTATCTGAGGTAAGCCTTGCTTCATGCAAATATCTCCAAAGAACGAACCGCACGGGACCAGCCGCATGACAAAGTTCTTACTACTCCACAGACACGATTTCTTTTATCTGCCCGCACAATACTCCAAATCCTGCCAGTCGGGTCCCCGTTGATCGATCTTTTTCACCACCGCACGCACGGATGAACTCTAGCTTACGAGAATCGAGTCCGGCTCTACACTAGGTGTTTAAAGACTTGCGCATTGCTCCCGATGAGTCCTCCACGTCTTTTATGGGAAGTAGGTTTCCATACAGCGCTTACACTAAAGCTGCGGCCATTTGTAGCCCTAGCAGACTTCCTTCGACCTTTCCGCCCATGATAATCTGACCGATATGAAAGCACTGCTCATCGCTGACATACTAATTGATTTTCCCGTGATTCAATACCTGCTTCTCATCTACTCCAAATGCCAGAGGCCCGTCATCGATCACGGTAGCTCGGCGCACATCACGAGCAGTCATGTCGATGTTGTAGGGGTTCGCGCGATGCATGGATTTCCTACCGGTTGTCACATCTCAGTAAAATGCATGGGATAGATTGTTTGTAGAGTTGAAAGCAGGAACTCATGTTAGTGAGGGAAAAGAAATGAATAAAATGCTCACCGATTATCCCACCACACCATATCACCACCATCTAACCACTCCATGCTAAAGACATACTAGTACAGGTCAGCGGCCTTACGCATAGGCCCTCAGGACAGTTTTATGGGCGTTCTCTTCAGGGTTACCTTTGGCTGTGTACAGTGATCAATGAGCTCCCAAATCAGCTTCTGGCTCTGCTCAAAGCTGCGACCCAGTACCAGCTTGGCGTGCGCGGCCAGATAGAGTGTCTTTTTCCCGTCCGGCCCAATTTGGACAAGACGGTGGTATGCCGACTTCTCGGCCGCTCGCTCGTTGTCCAGAGGTTGTGCAAAGGCCTGTGGGGAGGCCAACCGGCGAGAGTGCCACAGGTCATGCTCGACAATTAGATCCTCCAACTCATCCTTCTTGGATCGGGGCAGATCAGCATAAGCTCGTGCCGTATCAGCGAAATGAGTCCACGAGCCGCCTTTAACGGGACTGCCATGGGATAGTAACAGCGAGTACTTTGATCTCTGTTGGTGGAAAGAAGAGTCCTGTGCGTTGTGTGAGTACTACTTACCATGATACGATCTCATGTTATGTTGGAACTAACCGTATGCCACAAAGCATTGCCTAAGCTGTGATCCCATCGTCTCTGGTTGGGCTGTACAGTGGTGCCGTCGAGATTGATACTGCAAGTAAGCCAATCAGTATCGTGTAAATTCCCCAATCAGGTACGAAGCCTTGCATACTTGCTAACGTCCCACAGTAGTGGATCACCTATGCGGTCGTTCTCAATGCCATAGAAGAAAGGGTTGATCTCAAGCTCCTGGCCTAGTTTCTGAGCGAATTCTATGTGTCCTTTGTTGTCCAGGCCAGTTTTGCGGAAAATCAAGACGCCGTATTTGTCTTGAATTTTCTTGAGCTATTCATATTCAGCTTATTAGAAAAGTCTAGTTGCGTTACTCGCCAAACCTCAATCGTGTGTGCTTACTTTTTCAATATCATCGGCGGGAAGCGGGAATGACCAGTCAATTCCGTCGATTTGAGCGCCGAAGGATGACTGCTCGTCTTGCAGGACCGGAGTGATGATGATGTGCCCCTCGTGAATCTGCCGATGGTTCCCGCCGCGATCCCCGAACCGTTGCTGCTCATTAGGCGGAAACGTGTTTTCGTACCTCCGCGGAAGACTTTGGATCATCGTAACAGCGGACATGGTGGAACTTGATTAGCTCGATAATGCGTATCTCGCAACGTGGAATTATCAGATGGACCGAGTATCAGCAACAGACCTCCGATGAATATATCACCACAGTCGAGACCCCACCCAGCGGCTTCATTGCCGACCGGACCGATCCTCCGCTGGCCGACCGAGCCGATAGGCTTTTGCCCTTCCTCAGACAGAAACACACAAAATCCGTATGCTGCGGCGACTGATCTTCAGGCCTCCCGAACCTGCCTTGCCTCATTTCCGTGAACAGCGCAGCAGCTTGACAAACCACCCTCCTACGATGACGTCTCAAGATAAGATTCTCATCACGGCTGGACCGTACCAGTTCTTGGCGGCCTTTGAGTCGGCGGCTCCCAAGACAGCGGCGGTATTTCGCAATCTGCTACCATACCGGCAACAACTTATTCACGTACGTTGGAGCGGCGAAGCGGTTTGGGTGCCGCTGGGTGAACAGGACTTCGGCCTGGGATTCGAAAACCACACCAGCCACCCTGGAGCAGGACAAATTCTCTTCTACCCCGGAGGCTACTCTGAAACGGAATTGCTCTTCTGCTACGGCGGCGTCTTGTTTGCGAGCAAGATGGGCTCCCTTTCTGCAAATCATTTCCTGACTATCATTGAGGGTGCCGAAAACCTCAGAGCGTTAGGCGAGCTGGTCCTTTGGAAAGGAGCACAGGATATCTTGTTCGAGCTGGCAGATGATGAGAGGTTCGTTCAATATTCGTCCCCGTGGCACCTTAGGAGCTAACGTTCGCTAGGATCAGCGCATTCAGGCGGAACAGCCAGACAATTCAAAAGGCTTCTAAGTTGTGACCGCTTAAGTGTGCTACCCACGACAGAGAAGGTCCTGTGTTCTCACACCCGGTGGATGTGGGGTTCCCAAAGTGTGCATAGATACGGCTGAAACTGGCTGCACGAAGCTCAATTGCATCAGATGAACACAAAAAGATCATTAATGAAAGGTTTTGGTTTTGTCACCCAGTTTTTTTTTTTTTTTTTTCTAGAAAGAGATTTTTTTTTTTTTTGCATCCGCACGCGTCCTGATATCCAATGGGATCGCAATCAAATAATCATACGTACGCATTGGCCTTTGAGCGAAATGGGCGGGAGTGGATTGAGGATCAGGATGAAATCCCAATCACGACTACGGATACCTACCTAGGCTGGACATCCCTGCTAGTTCCAGTACAGAGTAGTTCATTGGTAGTTGTTATCTTCAAAGTGGAGGTTATTCAGGTATTCTCCGACCCAGCCCCACATATGCCGAAGTGAAAGATGTGAGGTGAATGATAAGACCTCTCGGTTCCATCGGCCAGCGGGCCGCTCGGGTTGATACCGACCGACCCACCTCCTCCACGGAGCTGTACCTCATTATCTTACAGATAGCCCAGCTGAACTCGGTTTGATGACCAAGTTTATCTATCATATTCAGTATCTACTTGTCGAGGTACACGATTACAAGCATTGCTTCCTCGTCCTACATACAAACCATCGCGATGGGTCTGATGTTGAAGCCAGGGGCTTACGGCCCCTTACCAACTTTTTTTACTGACGACCAAGAAATCGACTACGAGTCGTACAAGAAGCATTTACTCAGTTAGCTATTGCTCCCTCTCCTAACCTAACGTGATTCATATTAATAAGTCATTGTGCAAGACCTCGCTAAAAGGGGAATCAGTGAGTGACCCAGGTTTCCTGCAGAACATTGACTATCCCGTGAAACACCGCCACTGACTTGTCTAGACCCCGTGTGCGCGGGATCGTTGGGTGAAGCAGTACATTTGGTATGCAAATTCAATTTGAGCCATTTTTCATGTGCGGGATTTTGCCTTAACCATCAAGAGTCATAGTCACCAGAGGAACGCGTTGCTCTCATTACCTTCATTAGACGCACACTTGACGATGCTGGCATGACGGACATGCCCATTGTGGCAGGTGTGGGTGGTTCTAGCACCAGAGAGACTATCAGACTTGTACATGCAGCCGCCAATGCTGGGGCGTAAGTCTTCAGCAACAAGTTACTTTGCACCTTAATCCATGGCTGATTTGCAACCCACAGAGATGCAGGGCTGGTCATTCTCCCAGCCTACTACGCTGCTAGCCTGAGCACCGACCAAGAACAAATCATTCAGTATTACGTTGATATATGCAAAGGGTCACCGGTCAGTAACTCCGCTCCCATCATAATCAATGGATATAGCTCAAATCCCTAGATTCCCCTGTTCCTGTACAACTTTCCGGCAAACTCGGCAGGTTTGGACATGTCATCGGCGATCATCGAGGCGGTGATACGTCAAGCGCCTAACCTATGCGGCGTCAAACTCACGTAAGTGAAAAATATGATGTGACATGTCCGTGTTCTCTCGTGACCTCTGGTAGACTGACCTTTTGGGATAGTTGTGGTGGCAGCGTCGCAAAGCTGATTCGCCTATCATCCTTCATCAATAGCGAGCCGTCAGTCAATTCATGCCGGCCGTATCCCTTCCTGCTTTTGGACGGGCTCATCTCCGATTTGACGCCATGGATGAAGTGCGGCGGCCATGGAACCGTCAGCGGCATCCCTAATTTCGCTCCTGCTGCCTCCATGCGTCTGTGGGCACTTCTCAATAAGCCCGATCTTACAGACGATGAGAAGCGGGAAGCAGAGAGAATCCAGTCCATTCTATCCAATGCCGACGTGGCGGCTGTGCCTGCAGGTGTAAGGGGTATGAGTAAGTAATGGTTTGCATGTATCAGAAAGATGGGGATGATGTAGCTTTGACTAACACTATGCTCACGCAGAGTATGTCTTGCACAAACTCCACGGATATGGAATGGATCCCAGACGCCCACTGCTTAGATTGGGAGAAGCGGAGGGGGAACAATTAATGTCGCAATTCAAAGAAATGATCGAGCTGGAGGCAGAATACTCTGAAATAGCGTAGTTTTCAGATGTAGAGATGGAATGTTACAGCACAAAAGCTTAGGAACACAACGTAACAGTTCCAAAGTCTCTTGAGTCTCGGCCGAAGTAAGGGAACCTAAATTTTCACAGGACATGTGATAGAATTTTGCAAAGCAACTCAGTGACTTGAAGCTTTTTTGT
This sequence comes from Colletotrichum chrysophilum, assembly GCF_026319265.1. NCBI lineage: Eukaryota > Fungi > Ascomycota > Sordariomycetes > Glomerellales > Glomerellaceae > Colletotrichum > Colletotrichum chrysophilum. The sequence continues at coordinate 182,012 of NW_026517371.1, read as the reverse complement.
TGACGATTAAGTCGCAATTACATAAGGCATCATATTTGCCCTCGGTCCAGGCTCTCCGTGCTATTGTACATTGGAGACGTTGTTAAAAAGAGATGGACTTTGTCGTAGCTTCACTTTGAATAAGGGGTTTGCGACAGCAGAAATGAATGCTAAGAGTCAGCATGTACTCCATTGCTCGTGAATTGAAAATAAAGGTGTAGTGTTTTGATAGCTGCCATGTATTCTCGTCTAGGTCCACCTTCTTCTCTGATTTGGGTTCAGGGATCAGCCAGTCAATCCACCTTACAAAACGTATCTGAAGTACGGCGAGTACTCGCCCATTTCGGCCAGTTGCTTCTCTGTGTATTTCCCCTCTAGTTCCTCTGGGGGTATGCGGTCTTTCTGAAGGTTGGCGCGGCGAAGTAGGTACCAGTTGGTGATGCAGGCACCATAACCACCTATAGCGACGAGTACAATGATGGTGGTGAAGCCGGAGCGGTATGTGGGGGCCTCATGGCTGACAAAGATGTTGACACCAATACAACCGCCAGCAAGCTGGCCCCAGGTTGACATCCAGCCCATGGCCGCGGCACGCTTGGCCGGGTTGCGCACATTGGTGCCGAGCCAGGAGCCGACTGCCGGGCCCTGCATGTTGTAGCCAGCGATGACAAGAAACAGAGCAAAGTAGCTTAGCCCGGAAAGGTTTGAATAATGCAAAGAGGGCCACAGGATGACGATGCCGATCGTGCCCACCGTGTAGCTGATGATCAACGACCGGGCCCTGCATTGATACCGATCGGAGTAGAAAGCAATGGCGACGACACAGAAGAAGGCGAAGACGTAGGGCGGGGAGGTCATAGCTTGGGCCTGGATGGCGGAATATCCGAGACTCTTCACCATCTTTCACAAGAGAATTTAGCGGAGAACTTCCATCAATGGGCTTTCCGGGGTACATACCGTTGCCAGAGTGTAGTTGACCGAGTATGTGGGCACGGAGCCACCAAAGGCCAGAAGAGAAGCGACAAGGTAGGTCTTCCAATCCTTGACGGCCTCAAAGAAGACACTCCAGCGGAATGTCAAGTCGGGAGGCACGGGACCATCGCGATACTTGACACGCAACTTGAGGTACTTCATCTCATCTGCGCTAAACCATCGGGAGCTCCATTTCTCTGGGAAGTCTACACATAATAGGAGACCGAGGCTACCGATAATGACGGTGATGCAACCTAGAGACAGATTCGGTCAGCAATGAATTCCCATCCAAATGGCCAGCTGGCAATGATAATGCATACCCTCAATGATGAAAAGCCACTGCCACTGTCGCAGGCCGTGATGATCCTGAAGTGGGCCAACAGCGTATGCTAGTAGGCCACCGAAAGCACCGGATAGCAAAGTTGCCGAGTACCACCACGCGCAACGAGACTGCAGCTCGTTGGGCAGATACCAGCAGCTGATCGTGTAGAAGCAACCTTGATACATTCCGGCCTCGAACAGTCCAAGCAACACACGGCAGATGACAAAGTCGTGGTAGCTCTTGACCCAGGCACCGCCCAGAGTAACACACCCCCAGCAGATGACGAGCGATGACAGCCAGATTCGGGGACCAATGCGACGCAGCATCATGCTATCGTCCATTGCAAAGGTCAGCAACGCTGGAGGGAAATCACAAAACGAGACACCATTAGTAGGGTAGGAAGATGACTCACTTGGATGGAGCTTCAAACATGGCATACATGATGATGAACCACGTCAAGGCCAGGTTGAATTGGGTATTGGTCATGTTGGTGTCTTCCATGAAGGTGTAGATCTTGACATTGCCAGCGTTGGACCGATCAATCGAGTTCAGCAGGTAGTACATGAACAGGAAGGGCAGGATGCGGGCATCGAGGCGCAGGATCATGCTCCGATGCGCCTTGGGATCGGCCGTAAAGTGGTCTTTGAGGCGCAGATACTCGACATACTCGGCGGCGTGCACAGCGTCGGTCATAAAGGGGGCTTGAACCTCAATGGTGCTGCCCACCTGCATTTCGACATTCTTGCTGTCGTCCATTGGGCTTTTAGACGCGTCTTTGGGCGCCTCGCCGGACGAGATGGAAGCTGGTGGCATGATGAAAGATGGCTATTGTCCCTCGATGAGGGCTTGGAACGCCGGTGTTAGTCTGGGTTGTCGTGAACCGGCCCCGTGGTTCAAGTACTTCGGGCTGCCGTACGAACATTGTGTCGCTATCGCCGTTATCAACGTCGGCTTTGTCGGCACTGGCCCGATCACCAGCGATAAGAACCTTGATACCATTAGCGCTGTTCATGGCATCCTTCTCGAGAAATAAGACACCCCCGGCAGCCGGGTCCTGGGTAATGGAAGCGGCCAGGAAATCATGGATCACAGTCGGTTGCGTGCCGATTTTAACGACGAGCTCGCGGTCGATGAGGCGATTGCGGCCCACACCGACTGGGGCGCCGGCGGACCACCCTCGGCAAAGATTTATCGGACCTCGAAAGGTACGTACAGCATGCTGCTATCTTTATCGTGTTTCCTACTCGTCTATCTTCTGCTGTATGATCCGCTGACCATCCTATCTGGCGCAGCTTGTGCCCAATGCCGCGGTCGCAAGCAGAAGTGCTCGGGGCCTGGCGGTGGCAGCAGCGCCGGCGCCTCGGCATCGGCACCGGAGGACCAAGCCCGGCAACCCTGTCGGCGATGCGCCCACTCGGGTGTTCAATGCTCCTTCACCACAGCTACCAATGAGCAAGGGTTCAATGACGTGGATGCCGCTAGCCGAAGCGCTCGCAAAGTTGACCGGCTCCAAAAGCAGGTCAATGAGCAGGCCAGCCGCATCAGCCAGCTGGAAGCGACCGTGAGCAACCTCAATGCTGCCGTCGCTGTCGTCTCCCGAGTGAACAGAACTCCAGATTCGGGTCTCGATGGTCTGCACGTCGCAAACCCGCCGGGCCCATCGCCGCAGGGCACGAAGAGATGGCACGATAGAGCCAGCGCGACAGCGACATCCCCCCTTTCCAAGCGAGCAAAGATCCGCAATGATGAGATATTCGCCAGCGGGCCCGCGTTGTTCCAAAATCCTAGTCCGGGGCGCCGAAGCGATGCTCACGGCTCTGTGGACTTCAGCACTCCCATGTCTATGCTCCGCCACTTGCGCCACGACATCCACGACATGAGCGTGGAGAACGAGGCCTTGGATCCGATAATCTGTGGCGTCATGACGATGGAGCAAGCCCAAGAAACCTTCGATACCTTCTTCGATCACTGTCACAAATGGGCACCGGTGCTATGCCCACAAACCCAGACCTCTGCGGCCATCATCAGGCAGTCCTGCCCGGCGCTATTCATATCCGTCTGTTGTATCGGATACCGCTTCACCAGTACGTCTACAACCGAGACGCAACGTCGTTACATGGCTCTCATCTCACTGTTGGACCACTCCCTAAGCCGTCTTCTCTTGAAACCAAACTTGGACGATGTAAATCTGGATCACATTCGCGCAATACTGCTGTATATACAATGGATGCCCGTCGACAATATTGGCAATTCTAGTAGATCTATCAGGTACAACGCCATCTCCGCATGGAGCATGCTGGGTCTGGCCATTCGGTATGCCCTTTTCCTCGGATTACACCAAGATGCAGTGCTCCCTTTCAAGTCAGACAACAACGAACTCCCGACACTGGAAGATGTCGGTCGGCTACGTGTGTGGATAAATCTGCTTACCTGCGATGCCGCCTTGACGCTTTCAAGCGGTCTCCCGGCGACGTTAAACCCGGATCCGGTGGTGGCCGTTGCTGGCCGCTTCAGGTCAAACGACAACGCTATTCATCCCGATGACACAAGGAGCTCAGCAACGTGCGAACTTGTGTCTATTCTTAAACGAGCCGCACGAAGAAGCGGAAGCCCCAATGCGCGCTCATTGGATGCCGACTGCTTGCGACAGGTCAATCTGGAGTTAGACACGTGGGAGACGGACTGGAATCCCATCATCGGCGACCAAATCCAGCACTACCAGATGCCGTTTACGACTCTGCGATCCTATCGTCTTTCTATCAACAGCGCATGTCTATCGCCACTCCTTCGGCCGTCGGGAGGCCAGGGCCAGATATCCATCTACGTGCTCCAGGCGCTGGAGGTCAGTCTGCACACGGCGGCCTTGACTATTTTCGCACTCGCAGAGCAATCCAGACGCCGGTCTTGGGGACATTATAAAAGTATCGATTCATTGCCTAGGGGCAGATACACTGCCGACATTGAGGCAATCAACCGCATCAAATACTCGGTGGACTCAACGTGGATCTCCTACAGCTTCGCGACTATGTTCCTTGTCTTATGCTACAAGAATGGAATCATCGATGAAAACTTGAAGATCTTGGCCTTATGCTATTCCACCGCGGACGTGGTAACCTTTCCTCGGCGACAAGCGCCATCCTCGCTTCTCTTCCGGTTGGTGTCATTGGCGATGCAGATATTTGACGTCGCAAGTACAAACCTCCTGGCACATCTTGCCTTGGATCAGAAATTGCTCCTCTCAGGTTTTTTTGCCGTCGTCCTGGGAGATTTGGACACGGATGACGGAATTCCATCCGAGATGCCAGCCATGGCGTCATATTCGGATCGGGAGGTGGAAGCCCTCTTCAATTCAATGGTGAATGGCATGGATTTGGGCTGGTACGCTGGCTGATTCCGGTCAATGAATTGTGTAGCCTACAAAGTGATTGCAGAGTTTTCAACATTGAGCAATGCATCCCAAACTATGTTTGCTGAATGATTCACGCCGATTTTGGTTGTTTCCTTCCAGGGTAGAACGATGGAATGAAAGCTTTACATAATAGGTGAAAAGCCGATGCTTGGTCCATCTCAGAGCGTGTATTTACTAACAAAAACATCAAATTAGAGGCCAAAAAGCCACTTGAAGTACCAGGCATGTCAGCTCGTTGTGTTTGGTGCCCGGAAACTGCGTCCGGATGGTTCGGGGTCTTTTTCTTTTTACCTTGCGAAAGACGCGTCAGCGCACAGAAAAGGGACTACTGACGATAGGTTCGTTCCATGACCTGAAGTACATAGCCCTATGTCATCGATCCTTCGCTCATCACTGATTTGTCTTTCTCTCCATACTATTTCTCCATTATCTGCCAGGGCTTCATGGTTCTGATTCATACCTCTGCTTAAAGATTGTACGGGTGACGCCGTTCCATTTCTGTTTCCCATGAAACTGTGCTTCAATCTCGTTCTCGGCTTATGGTATGCTTTTCCAAGATCTTTAAGCAATTGGTACCGCGATTGATGTTTCTCGGAGTGTTTCCATATCTCTACACATAACCTGCTAGCTGACACCGAGACATCCACGTCAATTACCCTGCCGACCGTCGCCCGAGTCACCCCATATCCGTTACACCGCCACCGCCATGTGCACTGGGTAGCGGGCAAGTGAACCTACCATCTGTGAAACCCCAGTTCATCCATCAACTCTCCGGAATGCCTGTCAAAGTCACATTTCCCTTTTTAGTTAGACATTTACGAGACTATTTTTGGTGGGTACCTACTAGGTTGTTTCTGGTTAGGTAGTTACGAGATCTCGGCAGTGAGCCAATCATGTGTTGTTGCTCGAAGTAGCTTGGCCAGTCCTAGCTAGACAGCGCAGCGATGGCGGAAGGGCTCAACGCTTACCTGCCTGCCTGCTTACTCTCGGGCTCCTAAGCCTCGTGGCTTCGTTGCTTCGCAATCTCGCATCTGAAAGGGCGGTTGCGAAGGAGCGAATCATGGAACGCGGGAGTCGAAATTGAGCCTTGTGGCACGTGCTGCAGAAGGATCTCGTACGTGTCTAACCCTTTTCAAAACGAGGTCAGTGACAGTTAGGGAATGGAATTCTCGGATTCAATGGTGATGCTACAGAAAGTGAGAAGAATGTAAATGTATTTATACAGCAAGGGCGCTCTGTAATGATCGATTCGGACCTTCCACCACTTGTGCAATCCAATACACCTACGACTGTCCTTCCTTTTACCATTCTTATTTTCCTAGGAGTTTGTTCAACTCGCAGCCAAGATGTCAAACACCTGCCCTCTTCTAAGCAATGCCAACTGCACTGTGGAGACATGTCCCCTCAGCTGCGCTCAAGTTGAATACCTTCCAACACTTGCTGGCAATGCCGTCTATGCCGCCATCTTTGGTCTGCTCCTTGTTGCTCAGATCGGGCTTGGCATTCGATACAAGACTTGGGGGTTCATGGTCGGCATGGTCTGCGGCCTTATTCTTGAGGTTGTCGGTTACGCAGGCAGAATTATGCTTCACGATAACCCGTTCGATTTCAACAATTTCATTATGTAAGCTTTGTTTTCCCCTGATCCTACGAACAGCGTTGCTGACAGTCTCTATAGCTATCTAGTTCCTCTGACAATCGCTCCCGCTTTCCTTGCTGGCGCCCTCTACCTCTGCCTTTCCCGCATAATCATCGTCCACGGCCAGCAGATTTCCCGCTTCAGCCCGCGCACCTACGCAATAACATTTATGACTAGCGATTTTATTTCGCTCGTTCTACAAGGTGCCGGTGGTGGAATTGCAGCCACGGCCGACGATCACTCTGGGAGTGAGACAGGCAGGGCCATCATGGTCGCGGGAGTTGTGTTTCAAGTCGTCTCGCTGCTCACCTTCATGCTGCTGTGGCTTGAATTCGTGATCCGGCTCCGCAAGACAGGCGAGGAAGTTAAGGATGCACGTTTCATTGACTTGAGGCGCACAAAGAAGTTTGCCTGGTTCCAATACGCACTGGGCGTAGCTGTTGTTCTCGTTTTCATCCGCTCGGTATATCGTGTTGCGGAACTCCAGCAAGGCTTTGACGGACCCATCGCCAACGACGAAGTGTCATTTATGATCTTGGAGGGGCCGATGATCATCCTGGCAGTTCTTGCAATGACGATTTTGAGCCCGGGTATTGCGTTTGGTGGCAAGTGGAATAGTGCAACCTGGTCGATCAAGCAGTCCAGAGATGCTGCTTTTACCGCGAGCGGCTCGTCTATGGAAGACATACAGAAGCATCCCGCTTAATATCGTTTAGCTATAATCGAGTGTGTGATAGTGGGGTCTAGGTCTAGATTTCCTTGTCATTTTCTTTGAGCCTTTGTCGATCGATAGACTAGAGTGTATTTAGAGAGGAGTCTTAGCAATGGAACTTTAGAAGTGATTGATCAATTACTCGTCTTTGCCTTGACCCCGACAATGGCTGACATGTATTCCCTGGTTTATAGCTTGATGTATTCCGTGATTGTCTGAAACTCCCCTAGCAGGCCCCACGGCTTAGTCTGGAACATTGCTTCAAGCGTGCCTGGATAAGTCGGGCTAGGCACGATGCTTTGATCAAACTTCCGAAAGTCAAAAGGCAGTTCGCATACGTTGTAGATCCGCGACTCGTCATCAGGAAGTGGCAAGCCATGGAGTCTGGAAGTCTCGTCTGGCAATCCATGTCGGTCTAGATGTTCTTCTTCCAGCTCGATCACTCGTTTGGCTGTGAGGTATGCGTGATGGGCGTTCCATAAGCCTTCTCGTCGAGGTGCTAGCCTCAACAATTCCAAAGCTCGTCTTCGTACTGCGGCATGACGACATTTCAGCGCAGCGTAGAAGAGGGGCCCTAACAGTTGCACGTCGAAAGATAGGAGTTGCGGTGTTCCCATTTTCTCCTTTGGCTTGATGACTTGTTCCGCATAATGTATAAGTTCTTCGAAGTCGGCTTGATAAGTATCCGTGGCCGTTTCTGAAGATGTGGTGCAGACTCGCGTCCAGATGTAAATGGCCTTGTAGTTTACTAAGAGTATGTTGACTGCGTCCTGATTGACGGGGTTACCGGTAGTCTGGATGCGCTGCAGCAGGTCCTCTAGTCGCTGGTGCCACGCGTCTAGCCTTGTTTGAAGTTTCGCCTGTTCAATGAGCTCGTCGATACCAATCTGAAATGCATCCGCTTTGGGACCGGTTGCGCGAATAAAACGGATGCAGGTGTCTGATATATCGAACAGTCGCCGTCTGGCACTATCAAGATCTTTATGAGGAGACTCTCCTTCATCCGAATGTGCGTATATCGCTGGGGTTACCCTCCCAGCAAGACAACACAGTACGCTAAGACGCGAGAACATTGGAACAATATAGTCTTCGATGTCGTTGAGATCCTGAGCCAAGAACCCTGAGGTGGAGTCTTGGGATCCTTCACCGTTGGGGCGGAGAGGCGCCAGAATGCTGAAACCACTATGAATGTGAATCATGGAAGATTCGGCATTGCCCCTAAGAAACTCAATGCACGTGAATAGAAGACAGCAAACCAAAGGAACCAAGATAGAGTTGGGGTGAGTCTCAATCCGCGCTGACAGAGACTTAATTGCGAAACTCCATTCTTTCCGAGCCTCGGGGTTGGCATTGACGAAGCCTGCCGGATGCTGCAAAGATGATTCGACGTCACGATAGATGAGACTGATGGCGGATACCGCGTGTCGAATTGAAGGTTCAGAATGCGATAGTTGCAAGACAAGCTTGCTCCAGAACTCGGAGTCGAATTGTCCATCTAAACTTGAGGCAAGATTCTGTGAGAAGAAATCGAGGCCGCTGTTACTTGAGACGAATACTGGTTGACTTTTCGTAGGGGGCAAATAGACCGTGATGACGTTACGGCGTGGCGGTGCCGCACGTGTTGTTCTATAGTCGCATTTCCGATTTCCAATAGCGCAACGTCGGCAAATTGGTTTTCCTTCATCGCATTTGACTCGGCGGGCTTTGCAGGTGCTGCATCCAGTTCGGACTTTGGACGTGCTTTCGCGGACTCGCTTCTCGGGGATCATAGTATACGATTATGCCCCAAGCCCTTGATCTCCAAAGATTATGGCAAATGACATGTGGCAAACAAAACAGCATAAGGTCAAAAATACACCTTCGAGAATGTGATGAGATAGCGCGGGTCGCTTAAATCGAAGGCAGCGGCAAGCTCAGTGCCAGAGAGAAATTTCAAAGGAGACTGTCACACTGTCAGCAGCTGATGGGGATGACGTGTCTCTATGTACTCCGCCGTTTTTTCTTAGTCCCTTCCATTCCACTGCGCCCCGTATCCACATTAAAGTCCGTCGGTCGTAGGATTCGTGGCTTGGTTCATGTATCTTGTCTTTCGGCAAGCTGACCAAAACTCAATAGGAACATGCTTATTGCTAGCGCGTCCGTTGGTATATGGTCTGTGCTCGAGCATTGTTTCACCTGTAAGACAGATTGAGCTAATGACTGATTGTTAAATCGTTGTCAAGCGTTCCCAACGCAACGCCGTCGCCTCCAGCCCTTTGGTCCATTTTCCAGAGCTACGGGCATGCGACTTAAGTATTCTTCAATCAGAGTTGTTCCAAAGTAAGGTATTAAATATGGAGCAGCTCATTCTGTATCGTCAAAAGAACATTCCAACTCCCTGACTCTGGAAACGAGGTGCGGTTGAGTAATCTGCAACTCGGGCGGACGTGAACTCGGCCTTACTTTGACCATGCACTTTCTTTCGCCATCAAGGATCTGAAATCAATGCATACTCTCACCTAATTGGTTGTAGAGGAAACCGCGGATTACAGTGTGCATCCATGGAGAGGCCGCGGCGGCCGCTCTGTTTATTATTGTTGTATCACAGCTGCCATACAAGTATCCAACGCATTGCTATTATCCCAATACAACTTGTCCTGTTCGAGTTGAGACGGCTAGGCCGGTCCCTCCAGCTGTCTTCCTTCTTGCCTCTTTGCCGAGGTCAGTTTCACCCAGCAAAAGTGCTTTAGCCACCACCTTCCATTCCTTATTGTCATTCCCGCTGGTCGATGGCATCAGAATCCATGCCCTGGTCCATCCGCAATCCCCATCTACCAGATCGGTTGGAACAGCAACTTGCATCTGACTTTCAGAGCTGACTGCACTGAAATTTTGCGTCAATAAGAATTGACTGAGAATTGCAACGTCTCCCTCCATTGTAGATTTGATTCGGGCTATAGGAGCAGACATCCAGTAGATTGACCGCGGGTCGGTGATCCATGTTATGAAACCGAGAGCTGCTTCGATGGAGTACGCGTCCTCTTGATCTCTCGGTTTCTCTTGGAGAGCCCGTTGGAACTCCTCAGACGACATTCGGAGGTCGTCGTTAATCTCGAAATCCGCAAAAATCCCGGTGTTGTAATTCCAACGAATCACCTCGCCTTGAAGTTGCGACCAGATGCGCTTTGCAAGGCCAGCCCCGCCCGCTAATATTGAAGCTAGAAACTGACGACGTGGCACTTCCATTTCTTCGTCGGTACGGAATGCTGGCATTCGCATGGCCTCTGTTTTGAGGGGGGGCAGAGTGCTCTTGATAGCGCCCGGGAAGATCCTGTAGGTCGCGTTGATTTCTTCTTCGCTGCACCCTGTAAATGAGCCAGTAAAAAACATCATGTCAAGTTCCAACCGGTCTGCAGAAACCTTGTGAATGCCTCTGACACTTCCAAGAGCAAACTTGTCCAGCGTCGTATCAGCTGCCGCAATGGATCTATTCATCCATGACAGTTTCCCTGAAACTTTGAGCGGCTCTGAATTAACGAACGACAAAACGACCTTTTCTCCTGCCGCCAGTGACAGCAGTACAGCAAGGTGGTACACCTCGTCCTCGGTGGGCTCATGTTGCCGAAAATATACCAGGCCGATTCCAATTAGGTTGATGCATACGGAAAGCCTGTCGCCAGGCATTGTGCACGCTGTCTGACACACGGCGTTGAATCGGGCCATGAAGCTAGAAATTAGGGCACCGGCTCGAGGGTGGCGGCTTTCCATAAGGGGAGAAGTTCGATTTGAAAAGCCGGCAAGAATCGGGTTGAGGTACTGGCTGTGTTCGTTTCGATGGCCTAACTGGATGGTGACTGTTGCTAAGATGGAATGCAAAGTCGACCACTCTACCCTCAGAGTTCTTGTCTCGCCAAGACCAATTACAAACACAGTATTGTGGACAGTTTGGTGCCTCTTGTCGCTCCATGGCTCACCGACAACGAATTCGTGAAAGCACCAAGATCGCTGCCACCATCGAGCCGCCGCAACTTTATCATGCAACGAGATAAGCAGAGTGGCTTCCGCAGAGTCCTGCGGCTGGTGATGTAGCTTATAGGCGAAGGCCTCATACTTTTGGCACAGATCAGCTTCATCCTCTGTAAGCTCAACATCTTCAAGAAGAACCACTAGCTTTCTGCATGTCCTGTAGATGACATCCATACACGCGATGGCAAGCTGCTTCTCACTGTTGTTTTCTTGGTCGATGCAGATCTGGTCCATCCACATACCCTCTCGCACATGCCCACGCTCAGATACAATGGCTTCTGCGAAGCGCTTGCCAATTGGCCAAATACTGCCAGGAGCGGGCGCTGAATGGGGTGTGGCGGGCCATCCCGAATTATGCCAGCTGTAGCTGATGGCGAGGTATTGTCTGATGACAAAGCTAGCGTCGAATGGATGCATGCCCTGAGGAGTAGGTTCCGTCGCGGTTCCAATCGGGTTCTCAACTGACTGCTTCGAGCAAATTACTCGAAAGGGCGTTTGAATGATGGTGCTTGAAGTTCGCTGTGAGAATGACTTGGCCACGTTGGGTGCCCAAGCTTGGAGGTTATGTAGGGTAATCTCGGCCTCTTCGTGAGTACAGGCCAGTCGATCCAAAGCATCTGCGAACAAATTTGCCTTGTTTTTCTCCGTTAACGAGATTTTGAAGAGGTCATTTGCGATCTGCTCAACCCCAGTCGCATTGCCATTCGAGGATGGAGATGGTTCGGCCATTTTTCCCGCCTTCGCTTCTTGCAGTTTGTAATCAGCTGAGATTGCCTGATCCCAGGATCCGGTTTTGAGTCCATCTGCAAAGCTTAGCTAATCCAGTCAGCTCTCTTCAATCATGGACGGCGGCATTTTAGCCGATCCACAGCTTGGCATGAGGGGTCAGGCGCCTGCCTGCAAGATATCGGGCTAAAGTGCTCTGATCTGGAGGCCGCACGCAATTTAGTTTTCCGCTGATTCATAGTCTGATGACTGTGTCGCACCTACACATGCAAGATAGATAGGTAGTCCTCAACCTATCTCCGGCGGCCCTGGTCAAGTCATAATCTTTGGAGTTCTTTGCGTCTGCTTATCAGACCCGTTTTAGGCTCCCAAACCTGCCTCTTTCGTGTGTGGAAGGCTACGGCAGTAGTAACTTGACCCATATAATATCAGTTTCGCCATTCAAAAATGACCTTTCCAAACATTCTTTTTCTTCTCCTAGCATACGTACAGCTCAGCTCTAGCGGACCGATCAACTCACCAGACCTAGCTCCTAATTACCATCGCCAAATATCACAATGGTGCAGCGACTTTCCCGAGACGCCAGCTTGGAATCTTTCATTAGTGCCATCGAACGCGATGGGTGTGTCGTCGTTAAAGACTTTGCCAACTTGTCGTCGATTAAAGCAGCGAACGCAGAAGTCCGGTCGTATCTCGATGCCTCCCTCGCTCAATCGGGCAGTACAGTTGGCGCTTTGAATGGAGGGACTGCTACATGCACCAAGCTGATGGGTCGAAGCCAGACAGTGCGAGAAAAGTTCTTCTCCGATGCCCTTTTTCAGGTATACAGAAGACTATTATCTCATCCATCATCTTGACTTTCGTTACTTACGAGATCGTATTCGACAGAGCCTTGCTGATCACTTCATCGGTCTTGAAACTGAAATTTGGTATGGCGATGAGCCAAAGGTCCAGCGATCCGATCCTCTTCTTTCGATATCTATCACCATGTCTTCACAGCCTGGATGCAAAGCGCAAAAGCTTCATCGTGATGATAAAAATCACCATGCCAAACATGTCAAGGCAGGTGAGTATTCCAAAGGTCGAGACATGCTCTTGGGTCTTTTTGTTCCCGGGTGCGACACAACTGAGGCGAATGGTGCAACCCGCATCGTTCCTGGCTCCCACCTTTGGGGCGATGAAAAGCCAGATTTTGGGCCAGATGGAACGAAAGGAGTTGAGAATGCCGAACTCAAAGTTGGAGAGGCATTCATCATGCTGGGCAGTCTTTACCATGGGGCTGGGGAATATTCTTTGTCAAATGGATGTCGCACCGTACACATCATGTTCATGTGCAGTGGCGTTCATCGTCAAGAGGTAAGCCAGCTCTTCAACTCACTAGATATTCATGAAGGGCTTGCCGAGCTAACAAATTGTATCAAGGAAATTCCATTTCTTAGCTACCCGATCGAAGAGGTCAAGACATACTCGAAACTTGTGCAGGATCGTCTGGGCTGGAAACAGTCAGAACCCAATCTTGGTTGGGTTGATTTGAAATCCCCGGAGTTCCTTCTTGAACAGTGATCATCAACTCTTCTTGCACTATTTGATTGAATCGTTGCCTACAAAAATATTGCTCTTCAGAGTGCCAAGCAACTCATGTCACATACCTTATGCATTATGCGCAGCAGCGTAGGGCATTTAGCGCTGAGGCCGACACACAAAATCATCGAGGGTGCTTATAAGACTTCAGACTACTCTTATATTATCAACTTTCTATCTGCTGCGATGCCTCGATCCTGGCTCAATGAGACGAATGTTTCAGAAGGATGCAAATGCTTCCTCAAGAGCATGTCCTACCCGTGATTGCATGCATTACTGCAGGTGCCGCTTTGCTGGAGCATCTTCGGCTAGAGCCTGGTTAATGGTTGGCGTAATTGTGGGAGCTTTGTTTTCAACAGGTTCAACCCCATGTTCTTGTCGGGGGCGGCCTTCGTTTGGAAGCATAATGGCCTTGTCTAAGGCATATGGCAGTCCACGATGTCGACCACGGATCATCATGGCACAAACGACCAGCTTGCTGAAGGTAGTGAACTCGCCAGAGAGTGATGTCATGACCGAAGGGTGCCCAAGGGACAACCCAACGTTGCCACTACGGGTAAAGTGAGCGATACAAAACATTCAGAGAGGGGTGGGTTACTTGCTATGCGCTGACTACTTCGAAAAAGACCGGGAACACTGAGAATGCCTATAAAATCAAGTATCAGCACAGGCTTCCGTGGATATTAATGAATTTGGTACGCACTGGTTCATTGAGATCCATGATTCTCTGGGATTCTGCGATACAGATGCAGAATGTACCAAGAAAGATGTACCAGAGATCAAAGCTCAATTGGTTCCGAACATGGGTCATAACATACGAAGCCCCGTTGTTTTCATCTAGATGGCTGTCGGCCTCGTAGACGCCAAGGGCTCGTTCCTCATAGGTGTTTGATGCCCGAATGCTAATCGCTATTGGGAAGATCGCGATGTACATCATGCACAACAAGCTGAACTGCACGGCGGGGTTGACCAGGGATAGGTTCAGTGTCGAAGTGCCAGTGTGGCGTGATGACGCAGCTTGGAATAAAGCTGATAGGATTCTAGGCCCCATTGCCAAATCATTGACGGCAGGGTTGTCCAAATCCAGAACGATGATCAACAAAACGTCAATGAAGTTGAGCAAGAAGACAATGCCGAACAGGATCCAGGTGGGTCGGCTCGGAAAGAGTAAAGTGTAGCATCTGCGGGGATGGTCGAGCAGAAACTCAAGGTGTTCTTTCGTGGCCGACTTCTTGTACACGACCCTTGACATGACCCAAATGACTAGTCGCAAGAGCACTGGATATATCGTATTTCCCGCAAACGCAAGGAAGGTCATGGCGAGCATTGGCCAGGTGGCGTCTTTAAATGTCGACATCGAGTCCGGGGTCAGGGTGAACCCGAGATTATCAACCATAGTCTGGGCAGAGTAAAAGGCCCACCATACTTGGCCTTGTCCGTTCTCCAAAAGCCATGATTGGTACTTTGGGGGAGCGTGTAGAATCCAAGGCAAGAGACAGATGACTCCAAATACGTGAAGCCCGATAAAGTAACCTACCGCTAAATCAGCCAAATCTGTTTAGATATTGTGGGGGGTTATGCAGGCGTATACTAAAAACAATCTTCAGAAGGAGCTTCAAGCTTCTATATTCGATACCGCCAAGTAGCTCACGATCTCGCTCTGTGAGGTGGAAGAACTGGGAATTGCGGCCCACGGTCACCTGGCGAGACAAGTAGGGGAGATCTGCTGTGCGTGGTGGCCGGGGTCGTGTGGACAAGTCAGAACGGCGCGATTCACGGTCGAGAGACTTTGAGTGGCCAAGCACCAGAACAGACGAAGCTACTTTCTCCATCGAGCGAGCGGCGCGCATTGCAGGACCTTCCATGTTGTGAGGTCGTCGCCGAGACAAGCCGCTTGCGACTGGTTCAACGGGACGGATCGCATCAATGTCTAAAACGGCGGGTCAGCGGCTTCAATATTCGGATGACCTTGACAGAACCTATGGCTTCCATACCATCAATGCTCTCTCTATCTTGGCGAATTTCAATCATGGACTGGCCTGTGCACAAAAGATCTTAGCCCGGTTCCCATGAAAGGTCAAACCGACTGATTACGTACCATCATCGCGGTCTCGAGGTCCTGGGACGTGGAGGACTGCGTTATCGGCAGTGGATTGGCCGCGGTTGGGGAGATTCTCCTCAAAGGTGATGGTGGTTGCTCTGGGACCAAATGCAAGCCCCGTATCCACGGTTTCATTTTGCTTCGATTCCGAAGGGCCAGTTTGAACAGCTTTTTGCTCGGCATGTGTCTCATCCAAGGCGCTTTCGCGACCTCTCGCTTCGGCTTCCTGGTCGGGAGGACCCGCTTCTAGATCTTCGGCACACGGGCTTAGGGTCCGCTCTTTGGCTTTGAGTACGGCGTCAGTATTTCCAGGCTGTGAATGCTGCGTTAAGAGAAGACGCATTCACTTCTTACCAATGTTCTTCAGTCGCTGCTGGAACCAGTAGAGACGCGCCACGACAACCACAATGTTGATGAACATGAGATTAGTGATCATGGGGATCACATAGATGTACACTTGCTGGTAAGTCTTCAAGTCCTTGACGTCGATTCTACCATATCATGATCAGTATGACATATACGAAGGAAAAAGACATAGCAATCAAGTGACTTTGATGACTTACGTGTTGAGACCGGATTCGGTCGAACCACTGGCACCAAAGAAAAAGGCATCTATGGCCGCTAGGTTTCCCGCAGGACACAGCACAGGAAATGAAAGCAGGCTACAAAATAGGATCCATGTGTCTGGAGATAACAAAAATAAGCCATTAGCTGGGACCCATGTACATCATATTCAACAAGAGAAAATGCAGGCGGTGACGATGAGCATACTTATGCCAGCCAGGAGTGTAACTTACAATGGAGGGATATGAAATTCAGCTTCGGCTTCCACATGGTTTGGTGAGGTGGTGGGTAGTAAAATGCACGTGGGCTTAGATAGGACTTCAAGTTGCGCTGATAGGAGCGTGGTCATTGAGGGGTTGTGTGGTGTTGAGGTTGCAGGAAATTGAAGCGCAATGGGGGGCTGATGTTTATTTCAGGGCGTGTGCACTAACCGTGGCACGGCGGCCTCTCTGCCTGCGGTATTTTCAATTGCTCCTGTCCCAGCCAAGAAAGGGACGCGACATGGATACGGATACGTGCATCCATAAGTATGAAATCGACGCGCACGCCAAGACTTTAGTGTCCACATAAACCGAGAACCAACGTCCAATTGTTGGTCTGCTTCACAATCACGTCCAATCAATGTTCCAAATGAACCGACGCGCCAAGGGCTTGGCGAATATTCTTATATCGGAGCTTAGTCGTGTCTTCTTCGGCACTTTACCTGGCCGGGATGAACTCCGATTGGGCTTCACTATCCCTAAGATGGTAGGCGTGGCCATTCGTTGACTTGCATCTTATTTGTGACATGATCAACGCCATTTTGTCAATAGCGTAGCTGAGTTGATGCAAAACCCGCCTAAATAACACAAACATCTTACCAGTCGCCAAAATCTCATCATCGGTGTTATTCACAAGGCTGTTGAGCTGCTAAGGCTTGTTGCCAATGGACCAATCGCATTGGGCCAACCGTCGTTGGTGCCTAGAGATGACGTAGACTGTAGCAAACATCCTGCAACAGGCATACTTTTGCCCTCGTTTTCCTCGAAACTCTGAGGCAAAACTCGTCAGCTACACTAAGCAGTGATTTATAGCTCCAGCCTGAAACCTATTTCAAGAAATCTCATAATCATCCGGCTGCAAAAGGCCATGCGTCAGAACGCCACGCTCATTACAGTAGCTTGCGGCATCTTGTCCTGCGTTGCAATCTCAGCGATGGCTTCAACGATTCCCCAAGATGAGATGTTAGGAATTGATACCACGATTCCAGGCGGTCTGGAAACGACGCGTGAGGAATTCCCACCGCGGCGGTCTCCTCTTCGCACAATGCAACAAGTCCACGACTTTCTTTCCAACAGCACCACTCTCAAGAGCATCAAACTTCGAGTCACTCTGCTTGGTTGTTCTAGCCATCCTGACAGGTACAACTTCCCATTTGACTTCCCTGCCGGCTCTCGTTATTCGTTCAAACTCGAGTCTCTCCAACTTGACGGCTACGACTTTGGCTACCAGGAGTGGAATAGGGTTCAGCCACCTAGCAAGCTATTTCCCTCTTACCCCCACAGCTGGGCTCCGGATGGCATTGGCAACTACTTCTGGTGGTACATGTCCGACTTGGCGACTAGGTATTATAAATGGCGCGACCTTCCCGATGACCAGAAGCATAAGACAAACCTCGATCAGTGGATAGAAGCAATGGACTTCTCCCATATCCGAGAGCTTGCGCTGAGAGACATCAGGGGGCAGTCTGTCGTTGTCATTCGGCTTCCCCCACTCCTCAAGTCCTTGACGTCCTTGACGATTCGGGGAGTTCATCATGTCCGAGAATTCGTTCTTGGGCTACCACGCGATTCGTTGGAGCATCTTTCTTGGATTTCTGGCTGCGGATGTAGGCAGAGCCATTTTGTGCTTGACGTAGTGGGGCACCATGCTCGTTCACTTGCCCGTCTCGAACTAAGAGAGCCCGAGAGCTCCTATCATCAACGGGAGGTTCTCACGGCAGAGGAGCTTGCCTCTCTGGGTGATTTGGCGCCAAATCTACAAGAATTGACCATCGACCTCAACCGAAATGGCACTTGGCCAGTGGAAGAGCTGCAATCAGTGGCCAAGCACTACCCTCGGTTAAAGCGACTCACAATATACTTGGAGCTTGCCAGTGAGCAGCGAAGACAACACGAAAGCTCGGCGTGGCCTAGAAGAAGTACATGGGCGAGCGATGAAGTTGAAGACTTAGATAACATGGCCCGTCCATTGCTAAACAAAACGACTGGGATGGAAATTTTCGAACTTTTGCGAAAACAAAAAGTGGGCGAGGAGCTGGTTCAGCTGAAGCTCTTTGCTGGAGATTGGGAGAGATCGCATGATGGGCCGCTATACACGGCTGCATGGCTTGAGCATCGAAAGGCATGGGTTACATGCCAAGTATTGGAGAGTTCCAACAACTCCGGAAAGCAGATACTTTGCGACGGGAGGGATACAGTTGTGGTCAACGGAAACGACAGTGTATGGGATGAAATGGACCTCGTTCCGAGGGGTGTCATCATTCCAGTACTCGATGAAGACGAAGAGGAACAACTAAGATTGTTGGAGATGGATGTTGCCCATGAAGATTAGGAAACGCAGCTGGCAGATGCGATTTAGGATGTTCATCCCCTCGCTGTCAGTCGTCATCTTATTTCGATTTGGTCTGCGTCTCTTCCATCTTACAGACCCAAAACGCCATACAAACTTCTCCTATCAATTGATAAGACGACGGTCGTCTCTTTGCTGATATGCGGATCATTTATCGGGATGAACAAGCATTGCGCAGGATGTCTTGATCAGTCCGTGTCTGGGAAACATCGGACATTTCAACCGCGGTTCCAAGGAACCCCGCTGAAGATGACATGCCGATGAACCGGTCCGCAATCCCCACCCTGCCAAGCCCGTCCAATTACCAATGCGACTGGCGACACGTGCCGATGATCAGCGTACAATCGTACCAGCTTCTTTGCGCATCTTGGCATCCTATTCGTCCCATGCAGCAATCTCCGTGCCTAGTCGATATGCTGTCCTCCCCCCCGGCGCAGACCCCGATTTGAGAGGTCCATCGCGGTGGCTACAACCATAATCCTTGAGCAAAGTCGTCATCGAACGCGAGATTATCGAGTTGTCGTCTTTCTTGAGTGCAATTGCCCAATCATCTGCCACATGATTACCCACGAGCTTGAGCTTTCTCATCTAGGAGGCGTGTAGACGGCGAGCTTCCATATCCCGATTGACTGGAAGCTCCGGAAACTAGTCTCAGCTCGAGATGCAGGACTCCACGCTGTTGGATTCTTCATAAAGGCGACGGTTTTCCATTGGAACACCCGAGTGGTGGTCGTTTCTGGCAGCAGCAGCTTTCGCTCATTTTTGGTCGGTTGCAGATTGTTCACCTTGTGATCATGCTTCAATCTGCGGTCAGTGCCCTTGCCCTTGCCATCACGGCATCGGCCGCCTTCACTGGGAACTTGAACTATCTTTCGCCGTCCAAACACCATGCATCTCTTGGTATCTCTATCAGGAAGGTGGCAAAGCGCACGTATGCTAATTCTCCATGGGATCCGGCGAAACTCAACTTCACCCATGGAGTTGCATCAGGCGATCCCTACGATGATAGTGTCATTCTCTGGACTCGCGTCGCTCCGAACATGGACAACGACAAAAGTAACGTAACCGTCTCCGGTTACGTCCCTCTCTACGACCACAGCACCGATACCTATGTGCAGAAGAGCGACTCTCCAGTTTGTATCGACTGGAAGATTGCAACGGACGACAAGCTTGCCACGGTCGTGGACTCCGGCACAGCATACACCACTTCCGATGTTGACTTCACCGTCAAGGTTGAGGCCAAGAAACTGGCACCATACACTGTTTATTGCAAGTATATGCCTCATCTGTTCTTGATTGTCGTATTTTAACACTTCCTAGACTACCAGTTCTCCGTTTGCAACTCCAACAATACTTCGCCCGTCGGCCGTACCAAGACGATTCCCTCCAAGGATGCAAAGGTTGATTCTCCTGTGAGAATTGCCGTGTACTCTTGCAGCAACTTCCGTGGGTTTACTCATTCGGCCGCAAGTAATTTCTAGAAACTGATGGTTATGCAGCTTTTGGTTTCTTCAACGCTTATGGAAACCCGGTGAGAAAGGACTCAGTCGACTATGTCGTCCATTTAGGTGACTACATTTACGAGTACGGGAATGGCGAGTACGGGTGGGGCAACTCTCTGGACCGCATTCCGCTGCCTGACCGCCAAATTTATACGTTAGTACACGCTTACGCTGTTTTCATATCTAGACCATGACCTGCTGACTTATCAAAAGCCTGTACGACTATCGAAAGCGCTTGGCAACTTACAGAACGGATCTGGATCTGCTTGCCAGTCATCAACAATTTCCCTGGATTCCAGTCTGGGATGACCATGGTCAGTGTGGCCCAATTCATATCATTGAGCCAGGCTAATGAGACGCAGAGGTTTCTGACAATACGTGGAGAGACGGAGCTTCAGAGCTGAATAACACTGAAGAGTCATTCATCATGGATGGGGGCGTCTCTGTTGACCAGCGCAAGATGAACGCTGTTCGTGCGTATTTTGAGTGGAGTCCGTCACAGTCTGCTCGACCGAGTATGAGCATCAACTGATTTTTCGCAGTGCCAATCCGCCAAGTTGACATGGATGACAACCTCCGTATCTGGAGAGACTTCAGCTTCGGCAACCTTTTCGATTTGATCATGCTCGACACGCGGCAATATGATCGAGCTGTAAGCACATTCCAGTCACCCGTGACGCTCATCCCGCCGCTTCGAATCACCTTTTAACAAATATGCCAAGATCACCGATGTCTATTGGAACACTGACTACGTCAACTCCATCAAGAATGAAGCAAGTCGCTCCCTAATGGGACCTCGCCAGGAAACTTGGTTCTATCGCACTCTTCGCGACAGCTCCACTCGTGGCGCACAATGGCGCGTCATTGGCAACCAGATCATCTTTAGCCGAATGAACGAGAGCTTGTCTTTTGGAGCCGAGAATCCATTCAATACTGATCAATGGGACGGGTACCAGGCCAACCGCAACCGCACCTTCGAAGTTCTCTACGAGCAGAATGTGAGCAACAACATCTTTCTCGCCGGTGACTCACACGCCTCATGGGTTTCAGACCTTGTCTGGCTCGGCGAGCACGAGTATGACCAGAACACTGGTTCCGGATCCGTGGGTGTTGAGTTTGCGGGATCTGCAGTCAGCTCGCCATGCCCTGCAGGCCAAAATATCTCATTGGCAAACGCGAATGTCGGCTCTGCATGGCTCACAAACGCAAACCGCGAGTTGCAGTGGCAGGATCTCTTCTACAGGGGATACTACGAGCTTAGCATTGACTACAATGCCGTCAACGCCTCGTTCTTCGGAATTCCGACCACAAGGATCAAGCAAGGCTACGAGATCTCGCTCGCTAACTTCACAGTCATTGCCGGTGAGAATAAGTTGCACCGACAGAATGGCACTACTGCTGTTGGTGGCATCGCCGAAAGCGGCAGTTTGAAGAACGGCCTGGTTGTGCAAACAAACATTACGCACGACACCGGATCTGGCGATTACCTCAAATACGACTCACCATAAATAAACGGGAGGCCGTGAACAAATAATGTAATGTGTTACTCTCTATCTGACTGAGATATCCTTTTCCTACTCCATCCTTGTGAAATTACACGATTGGTTTTGATGGATTTCCGATCGCCGAACGAATGCCGACGTCCAAAGAAAAGACTCTTATCAGAAAGAGAGGAGGTAACATCGACACATCAGGGTGTCCTTTGATAGCCGATATCTTCGGGTTATTCTTTTCCGCAGTTGTAGATAACAAATTCCGACCCCGGCCCCAGTCACCTTCCTGCAGCAGTATGGCCAACAGCCTTCCCATTGGTCCGGACCAAATGTCCTTGGCGATCGCTGAACTTATCTATGGGGGGTCTTCTGCAGATGCACATGGCCAACGCCAATCTCAAGAATCAAGAACGTCATGGAGCAACTGTTATCAAGGCGGGGTTGGGGTTGCTTTATAATATTTCGTGATCTGTCTAGTTCGAGACGGACATTTAAGCTTGAATCAATACTATGCTTTCACCAGTTTGTTGTATTGCAAGAACTACATAACCTTTCCGGTAAATATTCAGGATGGATACGAAGGAAAAGCTCGATATCGAAAAGTCAGCGAGCTCACGCGAAGCTCAGCCGGAGACAATTGTGGGCGAGGTCAAAGACGTGTCAAACGCCGATGCTGCCTTGGAATTCCTGCGACAATGCGGCGACGTCAACCCCATGACTGATGAAGATGAGCGGAGACTCAAACGCAAGATTGACTGGCGAATCGTGCCGCTCATGTTTGCATGCTACATCCTCCAGTATCTCGACAAAACCTTGATCAATTATGCCAACGTCATGGGGCTCCAGAAGGATACTGGCATTTCTGGCGATCAATATTCGCAACTCGCCATGATCTTCTATGTTAGCTACCTTGCTTTCGAATTCCCTCACGCTTGGGGAATGCAGCACTACCCAACGGCAAAGTACATTGGCATCATGGTCTGCCTATGGGGAACGGTGCTGGCAGTTACATCGGCCTGTCATAACTGGGCCGGACTTGTCGTTACAAGAGTTCTTCTCGGCGTTTTCGAGAGTGCAGTTGCACCTTCATTGATCGTCATCACAACCATGGTAAGCTTATCTTTCCACATATTACGATGGCATTGCTCAAAATTCCAGTGGTACAAACGCCAGGAACAACCTCCTCGCATGGGAATTTGGTACCTTGGCACCGGCGGCGGCGTCATAGTCGGTTCTCTCATCTCGTTCGGCTTTCAACACTACGGTGGATCTAGCTTCACTTCTTGGCAGATCATGTTTCTGATATGCGGTCTTGTCACTGTTGCCGTAGGTATCACTGTCATTGTTGTGCTCCCAGACAATCCGATGAACGCCAAATTTCTATCTTCTGAGGAAAAGGTCTGGGCTATTGAGCGCCTAAGAGCCAACCAGACGGGCGTCGAAAACAAGCAGTTCAAGTGGCCGCAATTCATTGAATGTTTTGCTGATCCTCAGACATACCTGCTTGCAATGATCACGATCACGTCAAACGTGCCCAACGGGGCTGTGTCTTCATTTCAAGCAACGATCATCAAAGGTTTCGGATACACGTCCAAGGAAACCGCACTTTTATCCATTCCGTCTGGTGCCGTGAGCATCGTCTCGATCTTGGCTGCAACCAACGTTGCGGGGCGATACAACCAACGTGCTCTGAACATCATTTGCCTCTTGATACCTGGTGTCATTGGAGCAGCCCTTATGGCGGTTCTGCCGGCCGACAACAAAGCCGGAAAACTGATTGGTAACTATATGACGAATTGCATTGGCGCGACCTTGCCATTGCTGTATTCGCTCGTCGGCGCGAACTATGCTGGTCATACGAAAAAGGTCAGCCCTCTCACACTTTGAAATAGCATGCAGGAACGCTGACTGTGACATAGGTCACAATGAATGCCACTCTTCTAATTTGCTTCTGCGTGGGCAACATTATCGGGCCATTGACTTTTACCGCCGAGTCTGCACCTGAATACATCCCCGCCAAGACTGCTATCATTGTGACTTGCGGGCTGGCAATGGTCTTCACCCTCATGCTACACTTTTACTATGTTTGGGAAAACAAGCGTCGCTACAATCTCGTGCGGACCGGACAACTTGGCCATATCAAGGATGTGGAGTTCAGCGATATGACGGATCGCTTGAACAAGGAGTTTCGGTACACCCTGTGAGCTCAGTGTTGCGGGCAAGTAAACATACCAACGCTCTCCAGACAGCACAAAATCCAGAAAGTATGAAACAGCTATGAGCCAAAATTCGATTGAAAGCGTTCAATCCAGTGCTTTTCCCCCTTGAATTCGATGACTGCGTGTCATGAATGTCGCCGAATTCACCTTTGATGCTCGATAAGAAAATATTTTTCATTCAAAGCATGAAGCAGTCAGCATGTCTTGCATGTCTGGGCTATCTCGCGAAGGGGCGCGCTTTGAAGGAGCTCAAGTTTCCCCGCGGATTCCGTGACCCCCTGCATCTTATAGGGTGAAACATTTTTTTTGCAATTCGCTCAGTCCTTACCCCGGAGTCCCGAGATTCGGTCTTGACGGAATTTGAAGCAGTGTGGACTTGGGGTGGACCGATCCAGCCCTATGGCGCCTATTTTTAGGGTGATCACAATATTGCCTCCCGTGCCGATAACCGTGATGGCTTGAACCTTGCCGGTCCTGGAACTCCGATCGTCGTTTGAGTTGCGTGGCACTAGAAGGCCCATTATTTCGGGCCGAGCGCCTGGGCCTGACCAAGTATTTGATGTCAGGTCCCCCGTGGCCACCGTCCGGAGGTTCACGGGGCTTTTGATTGTTCTTCCTGTCGCCTGACATCCGAGATGTGAGCTGCCACGATACCCACTCTAGCCCCTTTCCCACCTCCACAAGCCAGTGTGTTTACTCTGTCCTTCGTTTCTTCAATTTCAAGTTCTTGTTTCTCTCTCTTACATATTTGCTGCGGGTCTTGTGAGGAGCACTTCCGTTCATTCTGTTCTACGTACCCCCTTGACGATTTGACTCAATGGACACGATGGAACCAGCAACCCCCGATATCGCCTCACTTGGCGACTCAAGTGTTACGACCAGACTGGAAGACCAAGAGCCGATTAGGGCAGATGCATCGAGAGGAACCGAGAAGCAATCCCAGGCCGCAACCGATACGACACTGCCTGTACCGAGTTCCCCTATCTATGCACCGACACAAGCAGATTTGACAAAACACCGCCGACGATGGATTCCTCGAATATCTTCACGATTGCGCAACACTCTACTCAGCACTATGGGTCTTCTCGAGCTCGCCAATGCCGGAGACTTCGCAGCAAACGTCTGGAACGAGATTCCTGTGCCTATATATGCCATCGTCTTCATGGCCCTGGGCGGCACGCTGGCATTGGTAGTATCGATTCTGGCCCTCAAAGACACTCTTTTGAGTTGGCAGAACGTATGCTTCCTCCGTAATGAGAGGTCTGCTTTGAAAGCAGAAAGGCTGGAGCGTCTCCAACGAAGTCTGCCGACGCTGGACGTCGACGTCCTTCTTGACACGAATTTTCGAGAACTTGGAAGCGAAATCGCGAATCGCTTCGGGCTAGACATATGCAGTGGGTTCGGCGCATTTCTCATCAGTATCGGCACATACATGGCGATTGGAGGGGCGAATCGCCAAGCGTGGTTTGCAAGCAACATTTTGTCAGGCTACCTCGGCAATGCCCCAATTGCTCTCTATGGCCTGATTAGTTCTGGATGGTCGGCCTACATCTTCCGCAGAGCTTCTCAGCACCGAGGAATCGCGGCCCAGTCGCCTCGCCTTCAGGGTAGCCGAGCCGTAAAGGCTATCGAACGACGGACGCGCAATGTTCACATCTACACTTTGGTCAGTGCCGTGAGTAGCGTAATTGGTGGTGGTGCATCCATGGTCACGGCGACAAGATGGGAAGGCTACGTCGTACTCATCCCAGTGATTCTATCATCGATGTTTTACAACTCGTGGCTTCGTCGCAATGTGGCCTATGATAGACCACCCGCCGGC
Source organism: Colletotrichum chrysophilum (assembly GCF_026319265.1). Lineage (NCBI taxonomy): Eukaryota > Fungi > Ascomycota > Sordariomycetes > Glomerellales > Glomerellaceae > Colletotrichum > Colletotrichum chrysophilum. The sequence goes on along the minus strand of NW_026517371.1, from coordinate 156,356 downwards.
GACTCATTGCACCTGACCGAAGATGCAATTACTCACGAGCTCGAGGTTGCAGAGATGACCTGGCGAGAAATTCGAGGCCAGTCTCGGCCACTTCGGGAGGTGGTGGCCGACGCAACGTCTCTAGAGGCTGTCACGACGTACCTCGTCGCCAATGATCTTCTGGAACATTTCTGCCTGTCTCTCATGAAAAGTACTGTTGTCGCTCCCGTTTTGGTCAGCCAAGAATCAACAGATGTCACGATAGACGCAAAGCGTCTGTTGGAAATGCCAAAAGAGATACATCCAACCATGATCGAAATCGCAAACGAAACGATCAAACAAAAGGGCCCAAAGCACTTTGAGTACCGCCAGCGATACCTGGCCGAGATCCTGGGGAGCACGCTACGACTATCACTAAAAGCTGGCTGTGGAGGTTCTATGACGGAATGCTAAGCTGTTTTGACAGTAGCTCTGGCGAAAAAGGTCACAAGGAACATTGTAAGACATAGACTGCCATAATATTATATAATTCTTAATGGTTGAACTAAGTAACGACAGATGGTATTCCATAGTGTACACGCCCCTTTTTTTGTAAGCCATTCCCGGATCATAACTTCGGATTGACGATAGAATCGCAACCTCATCGGCCACACCGCGATGCAGTCTGAAAGCAGAACAACCCCTCGCATACTTGTGCCGCAAACATGTAATCATGAGCAAACATGCTCCTTGCCTAAACACTCTGTCTTCCTCTCTTTATCCCCTTTCCTGGCCTTTCTCCTCTGGTGGGGCGATCACCACAGTTGCAGGTATGTCGGTGCTTTCGGTATCCTTCGCCTTAGGCTTGCGCCTGAAGAGCTTTCCGATCGCTGAGAAGCCCTTTCCCAGAATTCTGTACACGATGACAAAAGGCCTCCCGACGAACTTGGCCGCCTTCTCGAACCAAATGTCGGGGAAGATGCGTACGACAACTCCCCAAGGCATAGACATGAAGGCGACAACAAGACAAATAGCCCACTGGCTTCCATTGAGACCTCCCTCCTTGATCTCGAACACACGGCCACCGACGAAGACGATGCCAACTTGCAGACCAACCATCAAAAAATTGATGAAGATGAAGAACTGGTTGCGATGGACACCTTCTAGGACGTTGAACTTGTTATCCAGCCGACGGTTGTTGAATTCGTTGAAAATCTGCATCCAAACAAAAGTGTTGAAAATGATCGTATCGAGTTGCAGCATCTCGTCTTCACTGTTACGATCGTAGTTGAGAATCTCCGGACCAGCAAAGTACAACGTGATAGTGATAACGAGCTGGAAAATCGCTTGGCCAATAATCATCTTCCACATCTGTAGCCATGTTTGTCAGTGCAAGATCATGTGTCAGTTGAGGGACAACTCACGTTAATGGTGATCAGAGGAGCACTCTTGGGTTGAGGAGGCCGATCAAGAATCTTCTCGGTCGGAGGATCGGTTGCAAGCGCGAGGGCAGCGAAGGTATCCATGATCAGATTGACCCAAAGCAGCTGGACGGCTTTCAGTACAGGCTCCATATGGTCGTCGTACATGGCTGTGATGAAGGCAAGCATAACTGCTGTGATGTTGACAGTGATTTGGAACTGTGCAACAGTGAGGAGTTAGTCAATCTGGTTGATTCAAGTGACCTCGCACAACAACTGAAGCAAGATTGCTTACCTGGAGAAACTTCTGCACAGCGTCGTTAACTGCACGGCCCCATTTGAGAGCTGTCACAATGGAAGTGAAGTTATCATCCATCAGAACAATAGCTGACGCCTCTTTGGCGACCTCGGTTCCGGAAATACCCATAGAAAATCCGACATCAGCAGCCTTCAGAGCTGGGGCGTCATTCGTGCCGTCTCCAGTCACCGCTACCGTCTCTCCCAGGGCCTTCAGTCTGGTGACGAGAATCCGTTTGTCCTCCGGGGATGAACGAGCCAAGACCTGAAGCTTTGGGAGAATAGCGTTCATGTCAGCCTCAGACAGCTTGCGGAAAACAGGTCCTTCCATGATCACGCCGTCGCCGCCCGTGTAAATGCCGCACTCCGTTGCGATAGCCTGTGCCGTAATGACGTTGTCGCCCGTGACCATACGAACAGTGACACCGGCATGCTGGGCCTTACGGACTGCATCAGGCACGCCCGGTCGAACGGGGTCTTGAATACCAACAATTCCGAGAAAGGTGAGGTCGGAAAGAGACAGCAGAGAGTCCATCTTGACATGGCCGTCCTCCGAAGGCATTCCGGCAGGTGGCCATTGTGGGTAATCCTTGTAGACAAGGCCAATGGTTCTCAATGATCGGCTGGCATACTGGTTGATGGTGTTCTGCAGGGCTTGTCGCTGAGTCGAATCCAGGGGCTCCTCGTCCAAGGTTTCCAAGTTAGCCTGGGACGAGCAGTACCCAAGCAGGATTTCCGAAGCTCCCTTGACCAGAAGACGGTAGCCTTTGTTGGAGTCGCGAAGCTTGATCACGGCGGCCATGCATTTCCTCCGCGAGTCAAAAGGCAACATCTGTACAATATGTTCGTTGGCGCGAGCCTCTGCCAGCGATTGCAGGCCCAGATGGTCCTTGGCCAGAGACAACAGAGCTGTTTCAGTCTTGGATCCGATGAAAGTCGCCTGGCCATCTTCTTGGCCTTCGAAAGCAGTCGAGTTGACGGCAACTGACTGCACAATCAGCTCTTTGGTTGCCGTGGGTACGGATGAGGCCCATGTAGAAACAGGGACGGTGCCATCGGTGGACTTTTCGCTGTCGGATTGCGCCAGAGCTGTGAAGCTTGTTGTCGAGAACGTTCCGGCTACCACTGTCATCTTGTTCGTTGTCTGTGACCAAGTCAGTAAGTGTGCGCCTTGCAGATTTTGATCTTGTTGCGGATCTCACCAGCGTTCCCGTCTTGTCTGAGCAAATGGTTGTTGCGTTGCCCATGGTCTCACAGGCGCGGAGCACTCGGACGAGGTTGTTCTCCTTCAGGAGCTTAGTGGTCGCAAAAGCCAGGGCGAGGGTGACGGCCAGCGGCAATCCTTCGGGCACCGCGACTGCGATGATGGCAATTGCGACAACAAGCAGATCCATGAAAGTAGACGCCTTGTCTGCTGGCGATCGGTGATCCTCTGGCAAAGTCGCAAGGAATCGGAAAAGAAGAATGAAGAACATCAAGGCGGATGCGCCTCCACCCAACTTAGCGATGGCAACCGCAAGACCTTCCAGCTTCTTCTGCAAGGGAGTGGCTTCGACATCATAGCGAACAGACATCATGATCTTGCCGAAGCTGCTGTGCACTCCGACAGAAGTGCAAACGTACGTGCCCATACCTGGAGCTAATCAGCACATTTCCACATCTACTGCTCCAAAGGAACCTACCCTCAAGCACCTTCGAGCCAGAAATGATGAATGGGTCGAGATCGTCGAGGTTGTTGTGCTTCGTGTCGAGAAGCTTCATGACCTGGTCACCGGCGGTCTTCTTGAGGACGTCGGATTCGCCAGTAGCCGAAGATTCATCGCACTTCAAGTCCTGGCCTTCGATCAGAATACCATCGGCAGGCACCATGTCTCCCGGCTCAAGATGAAGAACTTCTCCGACGAGAATCTCATTCACATTGATCATGAGAGATCGGCCTGAACGAATGACCTTGACCTGACGATCATCCTTCTTGGTGTTCAATCGCACGAATGCCTGTTCTTTCTGCCAATTGTTGTGGGAACCGACGACGACGACGATGATGACTGCGGCGCAAATGGCCACGCCCTCTACCCTGAGTGACTGTCAGCCTGGAGTGATGTAATCGAGTGGAAAGCGCATACCAGTCGACCGATGCTGGCGAGCCTGCCGGCCTTTCGACACCTAAAGTCTCGTACAAACCCAGTGCCAAAGAGATGATACCAGCGACGGTCAAGAGAATGATGACCTTTTCGCTGAGTTCAATGTACATGAGCCTCCAGATAGACTTGCCCTTCTTCGGTGGGAGGACATTGCGACCGTAAACGCGCGTGCGATCGGCGAATGGTGTTGAAGATGTAGTCGCGTGCCTCTCTGTTGGCGTCGCAGGTTTGGAATCAAAGTCGACGGCGTCGCTGAACGAGACTGTGGACTTGACGCCGGTCTCGTCGACACTGAGTCCGCTGCGTACATCGGTCTGGATGCCCCGCGCGATTCCCTGGAGACCGCCAAGAGCTCGGAATGCCGATAGAGACTTGGGATTGAAGAGCTTGTTCAGCTGGCCGGGGGAAAACGCGAAGGGGTTGTTGTCGACGCGAAAGTCGTGCTCTGTTCCAGGGTCTGGGTGAAGAGCCGAGTCTGGATCCTCAAGAACGAAGCTTGGGGCGGCACTGGGGGCAGCAGTTGTGCCGGACGGGGTCAAGAAAGGATTGGTCCCGTCGGGGGTGATGGTGTCGGCATCGCTGACGGCCCGCGGACGGGAGTCCGGATGTGTGGGGTTTGGATTGGGGCTGAGAAAGTTGTCAGCCATCATGAGCTACTGGAGTCATGTATGGGCTGGTGGAAATGAGAAAGTGTTGTCGAGCTGGAGCAAGGCGTGCCGAAGAAGCGGCGGCCAAGCAATATGAATATTTCTGCGCCTCTGCAGAGAGGGCAGCTTTCTCCGGGCTCCCTCCTGCAGCTTCTCCCAGACTGGCCATACAACACCATCTTGTCAACCGGAAGAGACATAGCTCTCCACTTCTCCAGTAGAGCGGCAAACGCAAAAGGTTAAAGGTCCCGGCTGGCTCAGCACTGCCACAATTCAACGGACATTATATTGACGAAATGATAGCCTCTGATGCGATCTGATAAGCTCGGGTATCCAGGGATGGGGCCCGAGGAGCTCTCGACAAGCTTAAACAAGCAGGCATTCTGCGGTGTGTGTGGAGTGAAGGCCCGCCGGTGGCAGTCTAGGTCAGCCTCAGAGACCAACGGACAGCACATGATGCAGTCTTGGCAGTTTAAGAGAGGATTCCAAGGAGCTCAGAATGATGATCATAAGCAGCGGGATGTGGAAGATGCCAAGAGCTTCAAGGGAGGGGAAGGTGGACGCGAGGGAGAAAAGCAAGATGAGCCGGAGATTGGAAAAATTTGTGAGCACAGTTTGGCGCAGACGAGGGATTTTCTGGCAAAGATTAAGCGAGATGATGGCAAGATCAGACGAGCATGCGGATAGGGGGAAGGTTTAGCCGTTCTGACAGCGCTGACAAACTCGGTTCAGACGAGCGAGGTTTTTTGCTTCTGGCCTGGCGCCGGCGACAGGCCAAGAGTCAGGCGAAAGAGGGGTCTGGAATTCTATTTGACAGACGCAGTGAGAAAGTCACTCTTCTGTGGTGTTGGCGGCGCATCAGGAGCTTCAAATGGAAGGTCAGACGGCGCACGTGTGCGGTTGATACGACCTCGCTTAATCTTTCCCTGTCGCCCTTGATTCGCGAAATCCTACTCGCAATCACCTCAAGCGGGGTATCTCCACCCGGCTCACCGTGTTTCCCGCCTCCCATCGCCGCCATCGGCCTTGATGAACTCCTGTTGGACTCCTCCCGCGCGGTATGGCACGGTACGGTACGGTACCGACGCAGCGCTTTGACTGGGGCTTGTAGCAGAACGCGAAACCTCGTAGCATTTGTTTCTTGGCCACAGAATGTCGTTTCCTCTTGCCGTCCTTTCTTCGTTTTCAGTTTCCATATAATGACGCTATGTTTCGCTCGCGCAAGAATGACGGCGTGGTTCTGCGCAGGAAGCGACCATCTCTTACATACACAGCCGAGCCAAGAAGTCCAACAGTCTGACTGTCGAACCGAAATGTCGTTTCCGCCGCCAGCACGAGACCGGTTATGTCGAGCCGCGAGCCCCTCTCTTGCTGATCATGCTTTCTCCCACAAAGCCAAGCCTATGTTGGCCCCCTCGACGCGTCAAATCCGGCCACATAGCAAACTTGACACCGTTTCTTTGCGCACAGCGAAATGCGACTCTTGACTTGCGCAGCCGGTGTTGCTTTGCGTCCGGATGTTTTGCTTTCCGGGGCTTATGACCCCCTGTAAATATGTCGGCAATTAGTGCTGTCACCTAGGCCTTTGACGAAGCTAACGGCGCAAGCTCCTTCAGCCGACGCCGAGCCGACGGAGTGCTGTCACGGATTGTTACTTGGCGGCATCATCGTCAACCCCAACCGCCGGACTCTGTCAGATTTTCTGGATGGCAAATTCTATTCCCACGTTTCGCGACAGAACCAAACCAACACTTGGGATCAACGCTCGGTCGCTACCAATTAGGTCCCTGTTGTTGATCACCTGGAGTCCTTGTCTCGCTTGATCTTCCGGTACTCTTATTTTGGTAAGGAGGCCTCATCCTGTTTGTGTCAGAGGGCAGAGCTCCATACACATCCACTCAACTGGGGCTCGATGGGTCACTCATTCTTCTAGAGTTCAAAGCTAATCACCACTTTTCCAACGCAACAATGATGCCTCCGCGCGGCCGCGCCTGATCTTGACGAGCGGTTTGTTGATTGATTTTCTTTATCCCCTGAGATATCGCGATAGTAGGCGTACTCAAGCGTTTTCGTAGCACGGACCTTAAGAGCTTCATTGGTTCGTTGCGGCTGGTGTTCAGCCCGAGGATGAGAGTGGACGACGTTGAAAAGTAAACCAAGCATCATCACACTCGGCGTGTACTTATATCGCAGTTTTTGACTGGCTCACACAGGGGACAGAAACGCGTTCATGACGACCTCGGAGGTCATGGTCACAACAGCAACTTACGGCAGTTTCCTCGAAAACATGCTGACTAGAAGCCTTCGGAAGATACTTTGACTCCGAGCCAGGCATTTGCGTAATGTTGGACCTCATTCAGCACCCTTCTATTTCAAGTTAATATATATTGCATGGAACATGTACCCATCATGCAACGCAATTTGCTGCCCCGAAGACCTGCTGACGACCCAAGAAGCAGAAGAAACTTTCGTGGGAGCACATAAGGTATTATTCAGCCTGGCGTTGAGGTTGGGGAATAATCCTCCTGAGATGGTTTACTGACGTGGAATTACCGACGCAACAACTTTTACGCACTGCACTGTGGTCAAAGGTGTGCGATCTCTTCCTAAAGTCAAGCTCGTTCATTTGTGCATGGATTCGTTCGCAATTTTAACATGTCTGACTGTTTGGCCAACAACATTTCTAAAACAAGACAACTTCGACTCCTCTTCCGCGTGCTGCTTCGTTTATGTCGAAGACCTCTGTCCCTGAAGCCTGTGCCTCGTCGAGCAGCTCAAATATGACCTTCAGAAAGTTGAACGGGTCTCTTTTGGACAAATGTTCACGGAAACTTTCCAGTGTGGTTTTCCATTCAGGATGGGCGCCCAGCTCTCGGAACTCTAAGCTGGCCGCTGTAACAGGAAACACCATCCCGTTCTGTATTAGCGAGTACTTTTCGCGGTCAAGGTCAAAACGGATATGCTTGTGGATAGCGTCCATCGCAGAAATCAGCCGGCACATGATCACGCCTGTATTTGGCGCGAACTGGGTTTCCTCCTGAGCTTGTCCGTCTTGGAGCCTCTTTCTTCTGCGAATTTCGAGAATGCCCGCGAACCGCCAACAGTCCCACAAGTGACACTGTATGAACTCCCCGATTTCACCTGGCCATATCCATAGTCTGGACTCGACACTTGCTTGAGGGCCATCCGGTATGTCGGCCAGTACGTCAATAAGAGATCGGGGCATTCCTATACCAACCTCGACTCCACCAATCCTACCCCCGGGCCAACTATCTTGGGTCTTTCTGAAGCGCTTCCAAAGCCCGATTGAGGGGCTTACTCGGCCGACAACATACAACGGCAAGTCCATCACGCACATAGACTCCAACATATGAAGCGTTGGAAGGTCGCGCCCGGGGCCTGGCTCTAACAAGTGCATTTTGGCGTCCAGGTTGTATAAGTTTGCCATAAGTTGGACATACATCGTAAAAGGACGGGCTAACAAGAGCTACGCTCATCAGCATCGTAGTTTTCAAGTCAGTTTACCTGTTTCAAATACTTTCACTTACACACAAAGAGCAGACCATCAAACCGGCAAAGGCAGTTGATGCCCTAATGTCGTTATGTTGGCTAGCAAGCTCAGCGCGGAATGTTCGGAGCGCAAGGTCAAGACGTTCCATGGAAGATACAGACAGGTCATCGCACCCATCATCGACATAGCTCTGGATAGCGATGCCGATTATTCTGAGGGCCTTGCTTTGTGATGCCATATCCTCGAAGATAGGCCTGATCCAAGACTGAGTCTCCGCGTTATACAGCTTGCCAAGGCCAGATTTCAAAACTGAGCGATCGTTAGGCTGCGACACCGACATTTTGAAAGGTTTTTAAAAACTCGACAACGTACAAGTTTCGAACAAGTTGTCCAGCCCGTCAAGGCCATCCTCATCTGGACGTGGCGGAAGCGGATGGTCGTCGTCCAACCTACGACTCTGCGGTTGGTCGTTGAGAATGCGGTAGGATGACGAAGGAGGGGTGCTGACATTGCTAGTATCCAATCCCCGATCCGTAGGCCGCGAGGTCTCTGGTCCATCCACGGAATGAATGCTGGTGGTGTCGTTCACCCACCGAAGGGGTTTCGTGTACCCTTCACACTCAAGACCACGTCGCATGCAGGGGCCGCACTCGGGGCGGGCTTCATCGCACTTCCGTTTTCGCCTCTTGCAAGTTGCGCAGCCGTTTCTCGAGCGCGTTATTGGCCGCATTTTCCGCCTCGGGCACTTCGCTTCTCATAGTCGGCATTTGTGTGTTGAGATCAGGGGCTGGGCGCGCAGATGTTCTCAACCGAGAGACTGAGTTGAATGGCGGCGCACTTGATGGACGAAATGGGAATGACGTGGGGACGGGAAGAATGCAGCGCACCGACGACCCTTAAAGGGTTTAGCGCTGAAGCAGCTTTTCTGCTGCACGAGCACCAAGACGATCTGTGAGCATGTTTTTGATTCAAACACAGCGGGTTGCTCCTGAGCCCCAGTCCTAGGTTGAAGAAGGCGACGACTCTCTGGACCGCATTTATCAGGAAATTTAATTCTTTATAGGAAGCTTTGTTTTTAGAATCCTTTCCCGACTAACCGCAAATGGATAATCATTGCGCCAAACATGGACGTCTGATGACAAACTGCGGCGCAATTGTCATGATCTTTCCCTTCCTGAACATGTTTCATACAGCACGACCAGTCATTGTCCGCAAAATGGCGATCCACTTGTTGCTGGTCCCGTCTCGCGTGATGAGGGATGTTTTTAACTCGAATCAGCGTACCAGACTGGGGTTTTCCTGAAAATATGTCTAGTTATATGAAGGTCGAATCCCCGGACTTATCCTGTTGTCGAAGACGCACCTGCTGCCATCAAGCCATACTCCCTACTTCACAAAGCAACCAGGACGTTTTCCAGACACCTCAACCAAAAATAGTCTTCCGACACTCTCTGGTCCAATTTTCACGGACGGCATCGGCAGTACAACATGACATCGCAAGAAAGTCGAACAACAGAAACAAGGGACGCCGAGGACTCCCCTTCCCCTACGGACATAGATGTCGAAGTTCTGGGCCGGCAGCGCCCGGCAGTGTTTGAGTCCTGGCTATCAGAGGTTGGCTTTTGCTCCTCACTACTTGGACTCATGCTAATGGGGGTAAGTTTATCTGATCAACGTGCCCAACTACGGTTGCTATTTGGCTGACCCCAATCTTGCAGGAATATCTCGTCGGTGGCTTTCACATCATCCTCCCCCAGCTTGCATCCGATCTCAATATCCCCAGCGAATCCCAGACGTGGCCATCGAGTGTGTTTTCCCTTGTCGCTGGCGCCTGCCTTCTCCCGTTCGGCCGAGTAAGCGAAAAGTTCGGAGGTTACATTACTTTCAACATTGGTCTTGGGTGGTTCTTCCTTTGGACCCTGCTGTCCGGTTTCAGCCATAACTACGTCATGCTCATAGCCTGTCGCGCTATGGCAGGCTTGGGGATTTCTGCGGTCCTCCCAGCCGGCATGATGATGCTCGGCAAGACCTATCGACCCGGACCTCGGAAGAATCTCGTGTTCGCGCTTTACGGTTCCTTCGCTCCTATCGGCTTCTTTTTTGGCATATTTATCGGTGGTCTGACCGGGCAATACTTGTCATGGAGATGGTACTTCTGGGTTGGCTCCATGATATTGGGTGTGCTGATTGCTATTTCTTTCTTTTCCATTCCGAAAGATTATGGCAAAAAGCATGAGTTGCAGATGGATTGGCTAGGCACTGTTACAATCGTACCAGGTCTTGCACTTCTTATCTACGCTCTTACAGACAGTTCTCAGGCTCCAGAGGGTTGGAAAAGCCCTCAGATTCTGGTCACCCTTATCGTTGGCGTTCTCTTGCTGGCAATCGGCTTTTACATCGAGAAATGCGTCGCATCCAGTCCGCTTCTTCCGCATGATCTTTTCTCGACAAAGTACATCAAGACTCTGATGTTGGCCTTATGGTTGACATACGGTGTCTTTGGGCTTTTTCTCTTCTACAGCAGTTTCTACATTGAGTTGGTTCTCCACGCGTCGCCACTGCTTACGGCTGCCTGGTATGTTCCCCTGGCTGCTGGAGGGGTAACAATCGGGCTCGTGGGAGGTTTCACTCTCCACCTACTCCCCGGAAGGCTTCTTCTGATCCTTTCGGGTTGCGGAAGTGTTGTGTGTGTTCTACTTTTCGCAATTATGCCTGAAGATCCAAGCTACTGGGCGTACGTCTTCCCGTCAATGGTCTGTGCAACAATTGGCATCGACATTGCTTTCACTGTCAGCAATGTACATATAACAACGTCTCTACCTCAGCACCATCAAGGGCTTGCTGGTGCCCTCATCAACAGTCTACTGTTTCTTGGAATCAGCTTCTGGTTGGGCATGGCGGACATAGCTGTCCATCAAACAAGCGACTCCGGACTCAGGTCCAGTTATAAATCGGCGTTTTGGGTTGGAGTAGGAGCAGCAAGTGCCGCAGCCTGTCTTTTTTCCACTGTCAGAATTGGGTCAGCTAGTAGTGACTTGACGGTGGAAGAGAAACGGCAGCGGGAAACAGCGGGCCAAACAGCTTTGGAGGATCATCGCCGTTAAGATATGGATGTAACAAAACTTCTCATACGGTGTATGAGAAGCCGATCGAATTGGTCTCAACCGTAGATAGCGTCTATTGTATTTTAGTTGAGGGATATCCCAAAACGCTCATCCTAGCATCATTCGTCAGATTCCACAGTACTCCTATTGTCAAGCACTGCATTTCTTCCCCCTTTTTCATTCATAATTTCCCCCTCAATCAACCCACGAATGATCGAGCTTTTGGCCTGTCATGTGAGCCGCTCCTTGGGCGCCTGCCTTCTGAATCACTTGACATTCTCGCCGTCTCTTGTCTAACTTGAATTTCCGTCTGTTTTTGGATTCCATGTTCCCCCAATATGATGGCTTCTTCGCTATCGTTCTTCGATGAATCTCTTGAATTCGCCGTTACTCCCCCTCCTCGACCCCCCGAAGAGATTACTGTATGGTTTCCAGGACGTCTGTCAGATAGGTTGGTCAAAGGATGAGATGTCCTAGTTTTGGTGCTGCCATTGTTTCCGCAGCTGTCAAGAGGGTACCCTGTTCTGGATGAAGAAGAGCCCAACAGAGCCGGAAAGTACCTCTTGAAAAACACTTTCAGAGCCGAGGAGCAGCCGCAGAAGATGGCTACATAAAGCTCCAGTGCGTACCAGACGAGGGAGTAGGCCAATTGTTGATAGAGCTCCGGCTCGTTTGCTAGTTGTCGCACATAGTAGAACCGAACGCATCCCGCTGTGAGATTATGGTGAGCGGAAGGAAGTCGATGCTTTTTCACTCAACACTCACCAACAACTGATATGATACCCAGGGCAAACACGGCCGAGACTGCCCACTTTTGTCGCTGGTTCCATGTGAATGCGCGTATCTCAGCAATGAGGGAAGGCGACTTACCTTGGGAAGCTGGAGATTCCAAATCATAGGGATCGGGCAGATCCAAAGACATATATCTGTGATGATGACGATAATACCGGCAGCATCCCAAAATGCTTGCTGTTTAGATTGCGTCATGCATTGTTGCATATAAATAATGCGGTCTCCTTTCGATGTCCAAAAGACCTCCGGTGGACTACACTCGATAACAGACATGACAAAGTGCCCTACACCCATGCCGATGACAACCACTGTGAGGCTGTGGACCGCCCATCTCATGAGTAGTCGATCATCAAGGCGCAGGTAGAACAGAAGCAGGGCGACCTTGACGAGCACCATGGCGATTGCATACAGTAAGCGAGAGACCCAAAACGACTACACCGCGTTGCTGTCAGTACTTTTTGAACGTTGCGAGCTCGATGCAGAAATATGTTGAAAATCACGTCACTCACTAGAAGCATGGGCTCCCAAGTCTCTGCTGGAATGTCTGCTCCTGGTTCTTGTTAGTAATGGCGAGGAGTTGGGGTTGGAGAAATAGAACTCACTGGCCTTTCCAATACCGCGAACGACCGAAATCATTACAGTGATAGATAACGCGATTGTCATTAACTGAACAAATCAGTGTTGCAAATTCGAATTACCCTGAGGGAAGAACGGGGTCCTCTTATGGTGTCTTACTGTTCCGAATGCCATCATGACTGGCAAATATGAATTAGTGTCATCGTCTCTATGAAGTAGTCTCTTTCAATAATGTACTTACTGTCGTCGAGGCCGATAGCCTTCGTGATGACAAGCCTTGCCCACATTCGCATTCCCATAATGATGATTATGAAGAAAATAAAACCGGCGTTGATTCCAAGAGCTCTGGATTGAGCTTGGCTGAGTTCCATCGCTAAAGGTTCGCCAGTAGCTTGGCGTGCAGACACAAGTAAATCGGTCATCACCATGCCCTTTGGAAACGAAGAGACCCGCGAGTCGAGCAGTTCGGACAAGCGTTCCACGCCAGGAGTTTAATAAGGAAGGCGGGATGGGAATTTCTAAGGGCAGCATTTTTTGAAGCCAAGGAAGCCGCAGTTTTCAAGACATCTACCGCTCGGACATTTTCAAGGGTACTCTGTCGCATTACTACATGTCAGGGAGCTGAACCGGGAAACGGCTTCTATGGTTGCAAATCGCCTGCCCTGCTGACGTCTAGGCAACCTTCGCCTGTTTGGAGGAACAGAGCAGCGAGTCATACAAAACGTTCCGCGTAGCTGTAGCTGCTAATAAAGCTGTCCATTGTTGAATTTGGACACCCACGGTAAGCCTCTTAACGCTTGACAATGCTTACCAACTTTTGTGGACTCGTAATTCCTCCGACTATCTCCACAACAGTGTGGTTCTTGACCCTCATAGACGATCAAAGCCCATGCATTTGATCCTTGCATATTGGTCTAGGGCCCTCTGAAGGCGGTTGATTCGCTCCATTCAAAGTGGCCTTCCTTTCTAAGGAACAGTTGGTTCGTGATCCCCGGCCCTATGGTGCTCACGCCAGTATTTGTGGGAAGATGGTCGTTTTCAGGGGGTTGAAGACGGAGCGGGTGGAGATGATCCAAGAACCAAAGATGCACGAGCGTGATGCTTAGACGTTTCCGTGGCGTATGAGCTCTATTTCACTTCTTTGAGGTCTCCTCTGTTGATCTATCCTGGGCCGATGAACACATCTAGACGCTTTTATAGGTATCAATATCCACAAGAATATGAGTGCCATTCTTGTCGAATTTAACTGCGCCTTCACAATCGAGGCTTTAGTCGCCGCGGGGGATAGATCGAGCTTGACAGTTCGAGAAGTACAGCGTCTAAGGACATGTCCAGGGGCATTCCTGAGTAAGTAGCCGCGCGTGGGCTGCTAGTCCTGGTAGGTATCCTTGTGGGCATAGCCCTCCCCTGCTTCGGCTAAAGCCACGGCCACCAGAAATCTTAAGTTGCGGAATATTGCTTTGCTTGGAATGCCTCTAGCTATCCAAAATCCAGATTTGATCTATCAACGTCACATCTGCATGACGGGAGCGCCATGGAGCATTAAGAGAGCTGCCATTGAACACAACAACAGCTCTGTGGGCTTCTGTCTCTGGGCACTCACGATGAGAGGAAAGATCTGATGCGACTGGCCGAAACAAGTCCAAACTGACTGGCTTGATGGCAAGTGCGGCGGTGCCTGAGTGAGCAGCCCAAGGAGATTCAACATCCATGAGCTGTGGACCCTTGAGCCATGTCGTGCATATGGAATCCACAATGAGGAGGCAGGGAGATTGACAGTTCGTCTAATGATTTCATCTGGTTGGCGCACATCGACAAGCGGGGAACCCCGTTGACCCTCCTGTCTCTCGGGTCGTTTTTACAGTCCGAGAAGTAGCAAAAGGCCCCTTTCTCGTATTTTGGCCTGGAGAAAGCTGAACGAATCCTTATCGAGAACAAATTTGAGAAGGTTCACAGCGTTGTGATCGATTAGCATTCGGCTAGAACAGAGTTTCGGGAAGACGTGGACTTCCCGTCAAGGTTCAAGGACATGGACAGTTGGTGATGGTTGGATCGGTGGGTGATGTACCCGTGCTCGTCTGGAGCCACTCAAAGTCACCTCACCAGAAGCATCTTCTAGTTTCCATGCTAGAGTCGGGAAATTTACCGGCCAGCTCTCCGGGCACATGGGACGAACAGAAGTGAGACAGAGCGAGAAGAGAAGACTGATGCTCATGTGATGACTAGTTGACACATGGACACCATAGCAAGTCGCGAACTATCTCCTACGACATAACAACCCTCTTTCATTCAATTCTTTTCATTTAGCCTGTGCTTTCTGGCGCTATAACTTCGTAAATGCTGCAGGAGAGCATGCTTCGGCCAGCAGGATCCGGAATCGGAGCCGTAAAAGCGGGTCTCTCGGAGATGTGGATCCTACAGCACCGGGCAGCCACTGGTGGATGGTATTATACAATCACTTCATTTGTCCGGACTTTTACCGTCCGCTTGCTGCCAGCCGGCTCCATCCGGCAGGCGACAGATTTGTCTCGGAGGGGCCTTCTCCTTTCTCGTTTGGTGCTGCTCTTTCCTTCACGCGGCCTCTCACTCACGCGACGTCGTTTCTCAACTTCAACGTCGGCAACCAGATATTGTGTTTCCCCCGATTTGATCCCGCATCAAAAAAATGACAGCTCCTCACGATGTCCACATTCAATGGTCTTGTCGCAGAGTTTCCTGACATTCGGAGTAAGTCCTTGCTGACGAAAAAGTAGCATCACTGTGACCCTGGGGCCCGCGTGATAGCTTCGCGTTCACCCGCTGCCTCTCACCCCGACGCGCCTTTTCCCTCAAAATTTCGTTGCTGATTGCGTTGCAGTTGACTTCTTCCGGAAACATGCCGGCCATCATCCGCCACTGGCGTGCTTCCTAAGCCATATCCATAGCGACCACCTCGCAGGGTTGGAAAGCCTCCGCTCTCCGTTTGTCTACTGCTCCGCAGCCACGCGGGAGATGCTCCTCCGTCTTGAACGTTATCCCTGTCGCATCAACTACGCCAAGGGTATTCTGGAGGCTCGCGTGCAGACGTACAAGCATCTCAAGAATCTCCTCAAACCGCTGCCCCTGGATACGCCAACCACCCTCGAGCTTGCTCCCGGAAGATGCATTCAGGTCACTTTGCTCGATGCAAACCACTGCCCCGGTTCTGTAATGTTCCTGATCGAGGACAACCATCACGCTGTTCTCTATACGGGTGACATCCGAAGCGAACCGTGGTTCGTCAATGCCGTCGCCAGAAACCCAGCAGTCGTTGGGTACACCTGTGGCATCAAGACGCTAGACAAGATCTACCTCGACACTTCTTTCATCCAGAACGTGCCGTTTCAAACAAAGGCCAATGGCATTGCGGAGCTGCTGCGCAAGGTGGCCTTGTATCCCGACGACACCATCTTCCACATCCAAGCATGGACGTACGGGTACGAGCAAGTCTGGATTGCCCTGTCCAAGGCCCTGAGATCCAGGATCCATGTGGATGACTACAAGATGCGCGTCTTCTCTTCGTTGACTGGCAAAGCCTCGAACGATCGCTTCAGCTCGTCCATACATCTGTGCCCTGAGGCGCCGGCGTTGGCTGGTTACATATGCGGCAATACACCCCATCCAGGTTGTCTCACACGGGACGAGCACGTTCGACTTCACAGTTGTGAGAGAGGCAACTTTTGCTCTGTTGTTCGAGGATCAAAAGTCGTTTCCATCCAACCCCTTGTCGCGCATCTTTCCAACGGAGCCGAGATTGCCGAGGTCGGTGTCGGCGGGGGCGGAGACGACCTGGAGCGGGACGCGGAGCTGGACACGCTGTCGTCCGCCGACGTCGAAGCCGTGCTGGCCCTGCTCAAGGAAAAGGGCGATCTTCCTCAGGAATCAGGGTCGCTGCTCCGGGAGCTCCTCGAAACTGGGGTAAACACCGGGCGGAACATGTCTCTCGACATCGATATCTCATCTTTTGGAGAGAAGAACGAAGCAGCAATCCTCGATGCCTTCCGGTCGGTGGGGCAAAAGAGACAACCACCCAGCTCTAGTTTCCTCAGCACGGGAACCGATTCCGAGCCACCCTTGCCGAAAACTATCACTTTTCCTTACTCCCGGCACTCATCCTACCAGGAGCTCTGCGACCTCATTCGAATGTTCCAACCGAAAGATGTCTGGCCTTGCACCGTCAATCCCACAGACTGGGTCAGGGATAACATCACCATCCATTCTCTATTCGGCAACTTTTGCTCTGGTGATAGCTTCGCACATGACCTCGAAATGGAAAGGTTCGCCAGGCGGAATGCGGGGCCGCTCGAGCAACGGGTGTCTCAAAACATTGACACCAGTCAACCCTCTGAGGGTGACATTGACATGCCAACGTTGCATTTCTCGCAAACAGATCAAGCAGCCAAACCCGAGACAGCCGTTCAAGAACTCGAAAGGACCGTGAATAATGCGACCGCCGGGTCCGTGACGTCGCAACCGCCCATCCGGTCGGGACGGGGCTGTTCAGACGGAGGGGGCCGGAAAAGCCAAGAGTTTTCCGTCGCCGGCACTTCGAAGAGCAAACTATCGTCGTCTCGTGGAGTTTCAAGCGTACGAGCGGATGCATATTCGAACATGGCGAGGAATCTTGTTGGGGGAGAGTGGACCCCGATCGGTTTGCTGTCCACCTTTGACCATCATACAACGCTTGATAAGGAGCTAGGAGGAAGATAGAAATTTGCCGGCGTCTCACTTTGTAGATACCCCGCACCATATCGCATCAAAATAAGGGACATAATGCTTAGAGACTATGATTATCATTGACGGTTGGTTCAGCTCAGTTGATGAGCTCTGAGGACTACGGATCCGGGCTCGCAGCGCTGCTGCATCCCAGCCGTACACCCAGTGGTACACACACCTCCGCCCAAACAAAGGAGATGTTTTTCGCTCGTCGACGCACTTCTACTGTGGACGCAGCGCGCCGGCCTCCGATACACCCCATCTTCCATGGATATACTGCCGCAAGCTCTTTGCCCAGAACGCCAGCGGCACAGCGATGCCACCCACCACAAGTAAGATGGCGCCCAACTCGAAACTGGCGCCGAGGTAACCCTGTGACTTGAGCCACGGGGTGACAGCATAAGATGTTGCGAAACTCAACATGTATCCACCTCCTCCGACAATGATCATCGCCGGAGCGGCCCAGCGGGGGAAAGCCTCGGTTACCCAGAGTGTGGAGGCGATACCGTACGCCGCGGCGCTGAAAGCGTTCAAGACATAGGAAACAAAGATCCAGATAAAGTTCCACTTGTAATTTACCGTGAGGCCGTAGACGAATACGCTGCCTGCGCCGGCAAGTACAGCGGGTAGGAATGCGATGAGATAGTGCTCCGCATCGCGTATGCCGCCGTTGCGGAGTGTAAGGCGCCGAGCAACCCGGGATGTCAGGATAGTCGACACGGGCCAGGCAAGGAATGATCCGATTGCTGCAACGGGATTCACCATGGAGATGACGCGCTCGGGAAGGTTGTACGGCGGTTGCGCCATCACCATCGCGTACGTCTCGCCGATGAAGATCATGGCGCCAAAGTTGAGGGCGTTGAGGATGGCAACCCAGAAAACGAGGGGGTTGGCCGCGCACAGCAGTGTCTGCAGGTAGCAATTCCACATCTCTCTGAAGCCGGCACCGCCCTTGCGAACTCCCCACTGACGCACCATCGTCGACCACATCGTCTCAGGAGGGGGCACTTCGGTGACTGCGGCGATGGCAGCAGCCTTGCCGCCCGGGATGGCTTCCCAGTCATCGTACATCTGGATCTTCTCCGAGCCTCCTTGTACAAGGACGTGGCCGTCAAATGCTATGGCCGGTCGCACGAAGTAGGTCTCGGGGAAGAAGAAGAAGACGCAGACGAGGAGGGCTAGGCAGGGAACTACCCAGGCTGTGTAGAAAGCCCTCCATCCGGATTCTGAGAGAGCAGTGACACTTGGTAGCGAGAGAAGGCCGAGACCACATCCCACGCTCCAGAAGAAGCCCAACGCGTTCGGTCGCTCGTCAATGAAAGTGAGATCAATCACCATGAGCATTGCCTAAGTCAAAGGTTAGCCCAAGTTTCGACGAGGAGCATCGTCTTGAACATACAGCGCTCAAGCTCAAGCCGGCAGAAAACCCCTGCAGACTCAGCGCTGCAAGCAATTGGTAGAAACAAGACGCGTTTGCCGCAAGGACAGTAGCGACAGTCAAGCAGACCGAAGCGAGGAGGAACACCGGCCGCCTTCCCAGAGCCACTGACAACGGAATCCAAAAGAAGGCACCGAGGCCAAGGAAGATGGTACTGGGCGTCGAGACGAGGATATTCAACGGGTATTTGTCAGGTTGCTGCGACGTGTCAGTCTACACCGCTGTGGTCAAGATAGCTTCCAGCGACTAACCCCTGCGTTGAACTCGGCAGCAAGCGAGCGATACATCAGGCTAGCAGCCTGTGTTTCCATCATGGAAACCACCGAATACAGCGCGATAACACATAGAGCGACGATTCGCTTTCGAGGGCTCCAGTTAAGCGGATCGTATGGCGAGTTGCTGGGCATGGGCAGCTTGAGCGTCTTTCCATCGGACGTGATGAGGTAGATGCTGCCGGCGAGGTCGGCCGAGACCGGCCGTTGGCTGGCACGGGACGAAGTCGTCGAACTCATGTTTGTAGTATATGGTCGGTGAGTCGACCGAGCGGTAGGAAGACAGAGACAAAAAGAGAGATAGAGAGAGAGACTCAAGAGAGCGAACGCGATATAACTGTAGTAACCCAAAGGTCAAATTAAAGATGGCCGGTGTGCTGCCAGAACAACTACCCGTAAAACCCCAACATCATTGTCTGAACAAGATACCAAAATGGCAGACCCCATTGCTTTTGAATAAGGCTCGAAAAGTTTGTTTTTGACATGGCAGGAAGGCCACGCCGTCCCTGGGCTGGCGGTCTGCGGGAGGCTCGGTGGCAGCTGCGACAATCACTGAACGATTTGGGAAGCGTCAAAAAGTCTATTGGAATTAACAACTCTAGCGCCAAGGAGACCAGCAGACTCAAGGTAGGGTGAAGAAAGTAGGGCTGATTGCTTGCTCCCCGCCGCCATCTGAAACTGGCGCCATGGCCCCTGGATGAGGCTATTCGCTGTTGTGGGATGCCCCCTGGCACTCGTAGCTGCGTCTCATTGTATCAAGAGAGAGACAAGAGAGGATGGGTGTAGGGAGACAAGATGGCTCGCCCCAGTCGCGGGGGTTCGGCGGGGGCATAGAGTCTTTCGTGTTTGTTTGCAGTAAACACAACTACGACGACGGGGTGCAACGCCGCCGAAGAGACGAAAGTTTATGTGCCCGACAGTGACCAGAACTGCCTCCCCCAGATAAAAAGAGTATGCCCTGCCCGTTGACTGATCACATACAGGTTCGTGCCCGAAGCCTAAAGTTCTGGCAACTCCGGACGGGCAGCAAATTGAGCCTGGCGGCCCCTGCTTAGACGACGGGCGACTCGCCAAAAGCGTTTCAAGCGGAAGTTTATTCACGACCTTTCAGAGGCTTCAGAGGTGCGCTAGTCTGCAGTCTCTTCATATTGCAACGCTGTCGATATTGTGATGGCCCCGCGCAGGTGGCATCATGACGCCAAGGCTTTTCCACCTGCTCGGAATGTGCAAACGAAGTCGGCCTGGGTCTGCCTGTCGGCACCATCCGTGCCAGTCGGCGTTTGCAGCACTCGATGTTTCGCCCGAACCCGTCCCGCCTGCTGGCGATGCAGAGAAGCGAGTTGAAGCTGCGAGGGAAGAAGGCTAAGCGAATAGACATGAGATGTTCTGCTCGCGGTCAAAGACTCAATCTCTCTTGCGTGTGTGTTTTCTGCTCGATAAAATCTCGCGAAGGATATCCCAAGTAGTCGGCGATAGGACGTGTCCGAGTGCCTCCATCTCATGCACAGCATGCCCGTTTCTGCACGTAGTACGCACTCAACACCACACCACCCGCTATCTGTTTCTCATTACTCAGAAGTTGCATCGCGAGACGGCACGCTAACCTTGAGTCCGTCCATCGGCCGAGTCTGGAGGAGCAGCGGGTTTCAGGACATGTTGTTCGTCGCTTCTGCGTTGTCTTTCTGGCACTGGCTGTAGGCGAGGTAGCATCAAAAGGGCAACTGACTGGGCGAACGGACATTCTGCTGTGCGGAGAAGTCCATCTTCTGACCAAGGGTTCAACCATATCTCCATTCGGATCGAGAGATCAGTTGCATGCTGCGTACTCTCTGCCAGCCACCAAAACCAAATCCTCGCCAACAGGCCAAGCATTCATCAAGCCACAGACTTGGCTAGACCCGGGCCGCCTTTACCCACATTCCTACGTCTGACGGGTGTTCACTAGAGCGTCGGAGGCTCACCCCGCGAGCGCAAGTAAGAAGCGCACCGGAAGAGGCCCCCGCATTGGCGGACGGAAGCTCGGGGAGTTAGCAGCCTATGACCGTCGTTGGCGGCCGCCGCCAGCTTGGGTGCGGAGGCTTTTCGCGGGATGGGTTGGATTGATGCAGAGGCACCAGACCAGACCCCAATCAAGCACCACCCATCCAAGATTACCAAGCGGCGAACAGGTGGCGTGTGTAGCCGCACGAAACACAGGCAATGAAACCAGGAGATAAAGGCAAAAGCAGTAGCAATAGTCTGCTATTTTGACGTTGGCGGGAAGAAGACGCGTTGTGCCGGTGGGTTTCTCGTGTCTGTGTCAAACAAACACGCCATTTGGTGCTGCAGCGTCAGGCGGTAACATTCAAAACCTATGTTCAGCGCCGCATCACTTTCACATTCTGGTATGTAGGCTTACGCGCCTCGTGATGTTTGCCACTGGAAATACCTTGACGCCTCATCTCAGAACTGTGCATATCCGATTCTTCAGCCCTGGGCGTCGTCACCTCCATCCGTTATTGTTATTCAATTGGTCGACGGCTCATGCTCAGCTCTGTTAAGTACTCTGCAAGCGGGGGCTGCTACGTTGCAGCATTATCCCGCAGTAAATATTAGCGATTGATTAACATCCCTTTCGGTCCTGTAAGCTCTTCGGGTCCGTCTCAGCCGGTGTGCTTGCCAGTCATGTTCGCATCCGAAAACGTCCCAAGCTCAATAGCAGTCTTCAATTATCAATGCGGTGCAAGACGTCGTAATGGCGTACGAAAAGGTTTTTGTGATGCTTCGACTCTCTGACGGTCACATGCAACCCGCCATCCTGGGGGGCGCGATTCAACAGGTCTTATCGCCATCTTTGAACTGCGGCGCAATGCATCCCGAAGTCCAGGGCCTGGATTGACACGGGACGGTGCATTGGACCATTGGACATGGGCATACTATGTAGGGGCAACCAGCATCGAGACGAGAGATGGGGGCCAAGGGCCGTTTGCTGGGAAAGATCGGCAAGATCCCGAACATCAGCCAGCTGGGACACGGCCATGGGAAAACAGAAATGCCTCCAGAGAGAAGAAGCCAAAGCCGCCGCCGCCGCCGCTGTGGTTTCGGTATCCATGCTCGTCCCATACGCGACCCAAACTTTTCCTGCCAACGGCTCGTCGCCCAGCTTTTCCCAGTGAGTTCTGAGGACAGTACATAGCGTGGAGAGTGAGGCATGGGGGCCACACGGCGCGCCTGCATATGAGGAGGAGCTTGTACCGATACGTCCATGGCGCGGACACAGCAGCCACTGAGAAGAGGGAATCAGGGCAGGGATGCGAGCGTGGGCGCTGGAACAAACGGCCTGTCTGGCCGAAGAGGCCCTCTCCATTGTGGCGGACTCTGGCCAGTCTGCGTGAAGAGCGACACTCCGCATATTAGCCGTGGCGCGGGTTCGCGGCCCGGCGGGCAGCACACACGGAGGTTTGAGGTTTCTCGTGGGCCAATGTAGCCCGTATCGCCCGTATTGGCCGCGTCGACAACCCCGGCTTGGGGGTCATTTCACCCGGCGATTTGGCGATGGTGCAATGAGAAGCAATCTATCTCGTTGCAGACGGGGTCGACGGACCCTCTTGCTCCCCTCCTCCCCTCGTGAAGCGCCGAGATGCTCGGGGTGCAGTGCGGTACTTAGCCAGAACCAGAAACAGAACGGGCGGGCCCAAGCTGTCGGCCCAGAGTCCGTTAACTGCGGCCACGCTGATTGATGCCAGGGTCTGGGCTGGGCTGGGGATGGGAATCGTGGAATCATGGAATAAGATGCCGATGGAAGAATTGTGGGAACATTCTTGTGCACCCCCCATCATGGATGGATGCAGATAAAGGCTTCGTGATGCCCCAGAGTACTCACACACCGGATGGTTTGTTCTAGTTGGAAAAGGTCTGCTGTTCTTGTTGTCTCTCCGTACCAGCTTTACTTCATCTTCACGCTCACCACGTCTACAACAAGACGCAATCCATTTGTTGTTTTTTCTTCTCGGTATCCTACGTCCGCTGCCTCTGGCTTTGCCCTGTTTGGGACGGTCACGAGGTGCCATTCTGCACTCAATTCGGCACTACAACCGCTGTCAAGAAAATCCCCCGAAGGGCTGCCTCTGGACTAGGCCTGTTCCTGCGCCGCCGAGGTTCCCGTCCGCGTCTTTTGTGGTTGACAGGCTGGCTGGACTGGCTTTTCCACCACTTGGGGATCACCAAACCGTTGAAGAATCCGGGGCGTTGTGGTGTGTTCGTGGCATCACGAGACGGGTCGCAACATATAAGAAGAGGATTATTACGACGGACGGGGTTTACTGCGCGTCGCCCGGTCGGCTCGGGGTCGAAGACGATTGGATTGGATCTGATTTGCCCTGGTCAACAACTCCCGAAATTGGATTCGAGGAACACTTGGTCCGACACCGTTATTGCACCATTTCCACTCGTCAGTCGGCAGCTGACTTTTGGTCTCTGCCAATACCTACCTACGTATCAGTCGAGACCTTGCTTCTTTCTGTTGGCTGACTGCAGCACGGCACACGACTTGAGGTACTGATGGATGCAGAGTATCTCTACTAGCCACAGGAATCACCAGGACCAGGAGATACAACAACTGCTGTGTACGTTCATCTCAGACTCTGGGCAACAACGGCAGCTCGGATGATGAAGGCCCGCTGGGCCGCTGGCCCCACTGAGGCGCCCCCCGCAAATGCAAATGCAACTGGGGAGGGCGGAAAAGGAGGAGAAGGGGATGGTGTTGTTGGTGGTGGTGGTGGTGGGCAGGAAATTGGGGGAGGGGGAGGGGGATTTGGAGATGCAGAAGTACATTTACATGAACATGATTATGGACATGGACATGCCGGCATCTTCTCACCCTCAGCGACCCTGACCGAGAACCTGGACAACTTGTCGAATCATCCAGCAGCTGGTGGCAACACAACATCAGCTTCCGTTGCTGCGTCTGTCAACAACAAGCCACCACCCTCCAGGCCGAGTCTGGGGAAGAAGGGTCGCAGGGGTCATTCATCTGGGTCTGGGTCTGGATCTATCTCCATCTCTTCTAGTGGTGGTTTGGGCACAGGAACATCATCCCCAAGCTCCTCTCGCAGAACATCCGCCCGCATTCTTAAGACCTCCCCGCCGTCGTCTGCCGCCGCGTCTCGGGCCACCTCCGTCTCCCCTACTACCGTATTCTCTTCTTCCACCAACACCACCACCACCTCTCCCTCTCCTGTGTCTGCGGCCACCACTGCTGCAACCTCGGCCGCGACGACGCGCTCGTCGACTGTGACTCCAACTGGAGCAGCAGCAGCAGCAGCAGCAACACCAGCAGCAAGCCGCAAGGTCTTCCCCAAGAGCATGGAGCCTCCCGTCGTCTCATTCTACGGCGCGGAGCCCATTCCGCTCCCGTCGCGCTTCGCCGGCGTCAAGAAGCGCCTCATCGCCGGCCACGAAGCCGCCGTCGAGGCTTCTTGGCGCCGCCTCCTCGACGCCCTCAGGACCGAAATCGCCGACATCCAGACCAGGGGCTCCGATCTCATCCCCTCCATCAACTTCACCGACATCAACGACCCCGTGCGCGTCGAGGCCTTCGCCCACCGCCTGCGCAGATACGGCGTCGCCGTCATCAAGGGCGTCGTCTCTCCCACCGACGCCCAGAGCTGGGTGCAGGAGACACACGAGTATCTAGACAAGAACCGAGAGTTCAAGCCGCCGGCGCTACACGACCCGACCTGCATCGACCTCTTCTGGACGCCGGTGCAGGTCCGCGCCCGCGCGCATCCCAACATGCTGCGCGCGCAGAAGTTCGCCATGTCCTTCTGGGAGTCGACGGACGACCTGCACATCACGCGCGCCCCCGTGAGCTACGCCGATCGCCTGCGCATCCACAACGACAAGCTGGGCGCCGTCGGCCAGCAGAACGGCAACTCGGCCGCCGACTCCCTCAACGCCAGCGCCGTCATCGCCCAGATCGACAGCGGCAGCCTCGAGCGCTGGGAGCCCGACGGCTACGGCCGCGGCGGCGCCTACGAGGCCGTCTTCCGCGGCGACTGGGAGTCGTACGACCCCTGGGACCCGGCCGGCCGCGTCGGCGCCACCACAGACCTGTACAACGGCGCCGGCGCATGCAGCATCTTCCGCATGTTCCAGGGCGTACTGGCGCTCACCAAGGTCGAGCAGGGCATGGTGCGCGTCCTCCCCTCGCCCAAGCTCGTCGCAGCGTACTTCCTGCTCCGGCCCTTCTTCTCACCGAAACGCGGCCCGCCGGAGCAGCCGGACGGCGGCAAGGCGGATCAATGGGCTGCCTACCTCGACGCGTCGAACTGGACGCTCGACCCGGAACCCAACACCATCATCCACGGCGCCGTTCCCGGCCACGCGCAGCGTATCACGGAACGATGGCACCCGCATCTGCATCTCCGGAGGAGCCTGGTGTCTCTGCCCAGCATGCAGGCGGGCGACTACGTAATCTGGCATTGCGACCAGGCCTACTCAATAATCACGGGTGGCACGAGACTCGGCGTCCCGCCCTCACTGCAAAACGAGACTAACGAGCTGTCCCTCTTGACTTACACCCCCGTGTGCCCGTTGACCCAGACCAACGCGCTCTTCCTCGCCCGCCAGCGCAAGGCCTTCCAGACCGGGCAGCCGGGACCGGACTTTGACACCCTGTTCGCTCTAGGCAGCGAGGCCTCACACCAGGACCGTCCCGGTGCCAAGGAGGTCGAGGAGTACGGTGGAGTCGACGGCCTCAGGGCCATGGGTCTGGCGCCGTACGACGTCGAGCCCGCCGGCGCATCGCCCAAGAGGGAGCTGAACGGGGGTGGTGACGCGATGGACATTGACGACGAAGAGGGCTTGCGCAACAAGTCCAGGACGGAGTCGGAGCAGGAGCTTCTGAGGCTCGCGAACATCATCCTCTTCCCCAACCGCTACGACTTTTACATCCCGACGAACGGGAACGGCACCCGGAGCAGCGGTGACCGGACGCCGCGCGCGCAGGGAGCGCCTCCCAAGACCAAGGTGAATGGGGCAAAGAGCTGACGGCGTTGGTTGAAGGGGCGGTGGCGGCGTGGCGGTAAGCGTCTTTCGTCGAGCAGAGACGAGGAGGACGAGGACGAAGATGATGAGCATGAGCCGGAGACCGTTGTTGAGACCGAGACCGTGGCCTCCAAGGTTAACGAGAAGGATACCATAACAGTCACGGTCACCGCGGCGGAGGTCTAGATTGCGTTTTTCTTACCATGATACCCTGCAGTCTGGCCATCCGTCGGTCGGAATGAGAGAGAGAGACGGAGAAAGGATGGAGAGAGTGAGGAGGAAGAGTAGGAATTCTGTGAAACCGCCCCCTTCAACGTGACGCTGGAAAGCAAGCAAGCAAGCAGACATGTATGCGCAGACGATGATGATGATGACGGAGACTCGACGTTACGAGACGGGATCCGTCGAGGATAGATCGCGATTAGATGTAGTGGAAACAGTCGACGATTGGTACGTGTAGTACCTAGACTATCAGACAGACACACACATATTGCATTGATGGAGCTTGGCAGGGCCCGCTTTGAGGCCGCGATGTGTTCTCTTTTTTGCTGTTACCAATTTCCATTTTGTTTTCAATTGCGTCGGTTGGTCGAGACTTTCGGACGAATTATCGCAATTGGCATCAACGATCAAGGTGACTAGTGCCTAGTAGAGGAGAATCACAAGCTGCAAGCATGGGGAGGCTTGGTTTTGAGTGCCGGCCGGGACGTTGCCGGCTCAGTGTTAGACAGGGACCGGGACGCATTCCCGGTTCACCAGTTCTCGAGACGGACCACCACCGGCCCCTGCTTTGCCGCCATTTCTCAACCGGCAGAGTACATCTCGGGCTGTCAATTGATCCCGTGTGACTCGTTGGTCGTCATCCACGCCCTTTATGAGGTTGGAGGTGAGATAGGAGAAACGAGTATATAGTTTTCGGTTCTCTCACGCAGCGCCCCGTTCCGCAGTAATATGTGTTTGCTTGTGAACATCTACAACACCACCATACATAACACCAATCAATACAACAAACACGGAGGCCGCGCGCGGAGCCATCGCCGCACACGCAGGTACCCACGCGGCGCGCTCCCCCGCGGTCTGCTCCCGGTTTCCATTTGTTGCCAATCGGCGTTCCGGTCTGTCATTATCTTCCCTTGATCCGAGCTCTGACCGGTCGGAGCCCATCGTTCGTTTCTGTTGCGCGCCAGCGAGGAAAAACCCCTCTCGGTCTGGGTCCTATCTTGGCCTCTTAGCGTGCTGGCGTGACCCATAACGCGACGGAAAGTACGTAATGAAAGCTCACGCCAAAAAAGAGGAACCTCATCCAGGTCGAGTGTCGCCGCCGAGTGCACGCGGCGCTCCGTGATAGCCAATTCCCCGGATGTGGGTGGCACTTGGGGGCACTGGCTGGACTGCCAGGACTGGGCATCAAGTTGGCAATATGACCAAGGGTCCTTGGGATTCCGGTGCCTGAAACTCACTCCACTGTCGTCTGATTTTGCTATCGTTCTGGAAGCCTTCTGGCTGCGTCTTTCATTGGCAGAGACACCGAGACTTGGCAAGTCCAACATGATATTGTGCGGGAGTACTCTACTCTGTACGGTTAGTCCTTGTCTCTTGAAAGTCTCTTCTTCTTCCCAGCTCTGCTCTGCAGCAGGGCGAAGAACCTGAACAGCAGCAAATGCGCCCTATGCAGCCTGCAGCCAGCGAGTCAGTCCCGACATTCCCGCCAAACCACGATGGGGAGGGCGCCATGCCGTGCTGGGTTTGGCCGGTCGGGGTTCTACCCGCTTTCTATGTTCCTGTGCAGCCTGCAGGATGCCCTGGAACGTTCTGCCAAATGCCACCGCAAATCATCCCGCCCCCTGTTGGAACACCTGAACTGAAGGTCTTTCAGGTCCTTCAATACCTACCTCACTGCCGGTATGCATGTTCAGGTTCCGGGAGACAGACATGTTCGTTCGTTAACCGCGAGCTGTCAGCAGCAGCAGCTAAGAAGCCTGATGTGCCATCTTGCCAAGCAAAAACATGCAACGCTACACACCATTATCGGGGTGGCCGCCGGCCCAGCACGCGGT
Source organism: Colletotrichum chrysophilum (assembly GCF_026319265.1). Classification (NCBI taxonomy): domain Eukaryota; kingdom Fungi; phylum Ascomycota; class Sordariomycetes; order Glomerellales; family Glomerellaceae; genus Colletotrichum; species Colletotrichum chrysophilum. The sequence continues at coordinate 128,382 of NW_026517371.1, read as the reverse complement.
CAATTATTATCTTTCGGCAGTGTGGCAGCCAAGCAACCAAGGGATTGTGCCCCAAGTTTCGCCTCTCATTTTGTCTCTGGAGTCTTACTCCAAGGCTCCAAGGGCCAGCGACGTCCGTCGGATAGTGGCTTGTTTCTCTATGTTCAAGTGAACGACCATTGAACGAATCCGACGTCGGATGGTCTCGACCCATTGCCAGGCCTGACAGACTGGTGAACGGGCCAAAGGCTTGACATGATGGCCGAGGTCCTTTCCTTAGCGACGATTGGGCGATCCAGGAAGCCGAGAGACGCGGAAAATGCTTGTCTGCGTGGGACTGTTCCCATCGAAACAAGACGCAGCAGTACCTGATATTACATCGGAGATTTTTACTGTTTACATGTACACACTGCCCTTGTCTCTCGGATCAGTGGCTATCGTCGGCAACCGATTGACCATTCTTCATCATCTTACCCCAATGTTTGATGTGATTCTCATGCAATTGACGCCGCTGGTATCTCATCAACGGTGGGACTGCGGCGAAACATGGGTGGGAGACAAGAGGGAGCAACCGGGGGGGCAAAAGATGCAACTCACAACTCTTACTCACAGATCAACCAAAACCACCCTTGGGACCACAGCATTATGAACATCTTTTGAAAGGGCCTTCGCTCCGTTATCGTCGGTATCGGCCGCCCTGACGTTGCTCTGACAAGGGTTCCCCCCCGCGCCCACCGCACCCATTGATCGCCCCAGCCAGCTGCCACCCATTCACAAGCGTTCCCCGGCCGTTTCTGCTTATCTGCGTGGGGACCCTATTGCCGTACGCAGACGGGGCCCCATCGACGGTTGGTCTTGTCTATCATGACCCGAGTAAGTTACATACTGCGTTGTAGTAGTCGCTTTCTCTCTCACCTCCCGCACTGCGCGCGCACACCTAGTATGCAGTACACGCGCATCCCAGGAACCGCCGAACCGGGAGACGTCAGATGAAGGTTGGGTGGCTAGCCGGGGAGGGAATGGATCCGCGCGGACGACGCAGAGGAGGTAGCGTCGGGGGAACCAGGCAAGCCAGGGGCCACGAGCCTGCGAACTGCTTCCGGCATCTCTGATAGAAATAGATGGCCTGCCTCGCTCTCACCCCTCGGCCTGTGGTTCCCGCGGTGTCCTCGTCTTCCCTATCCCAAACGGTCTGATCGGCGTCGTGAGCATTAGTTGCCGACCCTGCAGCACAAAGAGTCCGAAGAAAGACTATTCTCACCACAGTCCTTCTCTGAGAATAATTCGGACCCTAGACCTTTGAGTCAAAACACCACACTGCCAGCATCAACCCGCCATCATGGCTGCTGGCATGGAAGAAAAGACTGTCGGCCTCTCCCGCGCCGACAGCACCAATAGCAACAAGCTCGGCCAGGTCGAGTCGGGCAACAATGCCGCCGTTGCACAGCAGTACGGTGAGACCGTTCGTGGTCTAAGCCCTCGTCATGTTCAGCTCATGGCCATTGGAGGTTCCATCGGTACTGGTCTTTGGGTATGTTTACTTCCCGCGATGATGGCCTCACTTTCAACTCAAGCTAACCCCTTTACCAGGTCGGTATCGGCGGTGTCCTCTCCAAGGCCGGCCCTCTCTCGCTCGTCCTCGGATACACCTTCTGGGGTCTCCTCTTCATCTGGCCCCTCAACCTGTCCGTCGCCGAGATGTGCGCCTACCTGCCCATCCGCGGCTCCATCTTCGAACTCGCCTCTCGCTTTGTTGACCCTGCTCTCGGATTCGCCATGGGATGGACCTACTTCTTCGCTGGTCTCATGCTCGTGTGTACAGAATACAGCGCCGTCGCAACCGTCATTCAATACTGGAACTCCGACATCAACGCCGCCGCTTGGATCGCCGTCGCCATGGTCTCGTGTGTCGCCGTCAACTTGATTGCAGTCAAGTACTACGGCGAGTCCGAGTTCATCATGGCTTCAACCAAGGTCGTCCTCTTGATCGGTCTGTGCCTCGTCACCCTCGTCACCATGTCCGGCGGCAACCCCATGCACGATGCCTACGGCTTCCGCAACTGGGGCGATGGCAACTACATCCACTCCTACTTCACCGACGGTGCGACGGGTCGATTCCTGGGTTGGTGGAAGGTCGTCATCTACGCCGCCTTCACCATTGCCGGCCCCGACATGATTGCCCTGGCCGCTGGCGAGATCCAGAACCCCCGCCGCACCATCCCTCGCGTCGCCAAGCTCATCTTCTACCGTCTTGTCGGCTTTTACGTCGTCGGTGTCCTCTGCGTCGGCATCATCTGCTCCTCCCGCGACCCCGGTCTGCTGGGTGCCATTGAGAACGGCGAGCCCGGTGCCGGTGCCTCCCCCTGGGTTGTGGGTATCAAGAACCTGCACATCAAGGCTCTTCCCGACATCATCAACGCCTTCATCCTGCTTTCCGGATGGTGAGTTTTCTTTTGCTCTGCCAACTTCTACTCTATACTAACAACGCCTAGGTCCTGCGGTAACGCCTACCTATACTCCTGCTCCCGAACCCTCTACGGTCTCGCCCGCGACGGCCAGGCCCCCAAGTTCCTCCAGAAGTGCACCAAGGCCGGCGTGCCCATCTACTGCGTCCTCGCCGTCACGCTCATCTCGTGCATCACCTTCCTCGTCTCCTCCAACGCCGCCGTCGAGGTCTTCTTCTGGTTCGTCGACCTGACCACGACCGCCCTCATCATGACCTACACCTTCATGCTCATCACCTACATGGGCTTCTACCGCGCCCGCGTCGCCCAGAACTTCCCTCCCGAGACGCTGCCCTACATCGCGCCCTTGACGCCCTGGTTCCCCGCCCTGGCCCTGCTTTTGGGTTTCCTCGCCCTCATCTTTGTCGGCTTCGACAACTTCTACCCCTTCAGCGTCCGCGGCTTCATCACGTCCTACTTTGGCTTCATCTTTGGCGTCTTCACGTTTGTCATCTGGAAGGTCCTCAAGCGCACGCGCTTTGTCCAGCCCAAGGAGGCCGACCTCCTCAGCGGAAAGGCCGAGGTCGATGCCGAGTGCAGACATTGGGAGGAGGGTGGTATTGAGGAGGTGGAGAGAGCGAGACTGGCCCAGATGTCTGTTGCCCGCAGAACCTGGGAGAAGATGTGGTAAACAGCCACAGTAATCTACAAGATACCTGAATTATCGTTTCAATGACAAAAAGTTTCATCATCCACAATGCTCTCTACGCGTATGTCTCTTTCGGTAATGGGCTGTGTAACCCAAGTGAACCTCGCCTCCCTTTGTCAGGCCATGTCTTTCAAAGCAATTCGCCGTGGCCCGGCTTCCTCTTGGCCGAAGACAAGCATCAGATCCCATCGTGTCCAGCCGCGGCAAACCCACATCTTCCCCAGAACCCCAGGCCAAGCACCACCCATCCTCAAGACGGAGACTTGTCCGCGTGTCCTTGTCGACTCCATCGCGACCCTCCAGTGCTCCAATTCCTCGCATTCCCCAACACAAAATTACGTAAACTAGCCTCCCCCGCACGGCGACTATGCGGGGTTCAAACGGAGTCGTCCGTCCCCTGCACTTTCACCTGTGTGTGTGCGCGGTCTAGTTCCTGGTAGTTCCTCAAGCCGTGACCTCATCTCGTTACGTTTGTTGGTTAGCGCCGCCAGACAAAACAAGGCCGGCCCGGTCCCTGTGTTGCACCCAGAGAGAAACCGACAATCGGAGTTGAAGCCCACCTTGCTTGCTGCCCAAGCGATGCGATCAGCAAGATACTCAACCTCCCGACAGAAAGCCTGCCGCCAATGCGTCGCCGCCAAAGCCAAGTGCGATCGGAAGCCCGGATGTTGCGCGCGGTGTGAACAGCGGGGACTCCCGTGTGCATATGCACCGACAAGTCACACCGCGCCGCAGCCAACGCGGTCCCGGCCGGAGTTGAGCCCCTCGGGTCCGGAAGACGACACGGAGACGCCCGGGCGAAGGGACGCTGGCAACCATCTGCCGTCCCCGGAGCATGATGCGTCCAATGATTCGGTTTACTCGGCTTACTCGGCATCAGCCTCGGCGCCGACTGATGCCGCTGGTATTCATGACCCTCCGGGGCCGGGTTCGCTTCCCCCGGCCAACACCGGAGTTGAGCTGGACTTTTCCAACCTGAACCTCATGTGCCCCATCAACCCCGACGATATTGCGAACCGATGGCTGCACAACTTCGTACCATTGCCGGGCCAGACAGTCAAGAAGTACACCCCAAGCATCTCCGCCTTCATCTATCGGGTGCTGCAATCCTACGCAAACTGCGCAATCCGCGGCCACAGGTTTCCACCCTTCATCCACTGGTCGCAGCTGAACTCCCCATCCAGTGTGCCCCTTTCGACATGTCTATCAGTGATACGCATGTGTGCCAACCCACATCCAGGCAGCGAGGGCGTCATCGCGGAGGTTCTCCAGCGGGAAATGACTAAACTCTACGACAGGAAGACAACCTTTGACGACATGACCCTGCTGGCGGCCTTCCAGGCATACCTCATCTACGCCATGGTCATCTTCTTCCGGCTCGGTCGCGAGTACAAGACGTTCTTGCTCCAGGCCATGATGAACACGCAAGACCTCGCGTGCGAGACGGCGCGAAGGGGCCTCGCGTGTGTCGCAGAGCAGCAGGGTGCGAGGCCGAAATGGGAGGAATGGATCGTCGCGGAAACGAAGAGGAGGGCGGTGTTTACAATGTGCATGTTTGACAGCGCCCTCTTGACGAATGACGGTCTCCCGAGTCATCTTGCTACCGAGCTTCGAGGGCTTCTCGCCCCGGGCAGCAAGTCTCTATGGGAGGCGAGGGACCGACGTGACTGGGAGGTCAAGTACAACATTCAGCTTGCGGCGTGGAACGATGGAGGTCTCCGGATTGAAGAGCTCTGGCCAATGCCAGAGGGGTTTAGTGAGGCAGAGACGGAGAAGCGGCGGGAGCGGGTTGACATGTGGCTGGAAGATCTTGACGAGTATGGGACGATGGTTTATGCTGTCACTTTGTGTACACATGGAGGCTGAGGATGGGGTCATGGAAGTCTGGAGGCTCCAGATCAGTTATGATAATCATTCGATGTATGAAAAGTACTATTACCCAGCCAATTCCAGCATCTTCAAGGCCTCGTCCAGTGTAATAATCCCTACATTCATATTCTTCAACTGAGTTGTGAGGAGACATTCTCTCAGCTCCGCGCTCCCCTCTCCCGGAAACTCCATCACGTTGTCAGAGACGACGTAAATATTGTAGTCGAGATCGAACAGGCGGTATACAGTGCTCATTACGACGCCGGAAAGAGTGATGCCAGACTGTTACAACACTATTTAGTCCTAGACCAGTACACAGATTTTAGACAACTCACAATGACAACCGTGCTGATATTCTGCGCTTTCAGTATCTGCTCCAACCCGTTCCCAGCACCCGCGTACCACCTCGTCTTGTGAAGAACAATGTCCTTTTCGTCCAGCTTCAAGCTTTTGTCGATTTGGACTTCTGGGGAGCCTTTCACAAAGTCCCCGAATTTATCAATAAGGTTTGCAAATGGTGAGGGTCTTGCCAGCTCCGGTTGGGAGTAGTTTGAAAAGCAGAGAGTGGTGAAAATGGTGAGCGGCCTTGGATGATGCTGGTGCACGGCTTCGTTCCATCGGACGCAATTTGATATGAAAAGCTCGCCTTCGTCGGTTTTCTTGATGCTGTCGAACATGATTGCCATTAAGTCGAGGTTCAGAATGGCGAAGCGCTTGCCAAAGGATGGGACGCCTTCACCCGTAGCTTGCGCACCTGCCATTCTCGTGATGGCACAGCAATGAACTGATTATTTCGAGGTTTAGAATTTGTAAATTACGGCAAAATTCTATTAGATACGTTCGAGGAAAACCTCGCGTCCGGCAGTATTCCCCAATTACAAACCTGATCTCTTCAAACCTCGACGCCGGAGTTGAGTTGCTCAACTCCGGAAATGTGGGGCTCAGGTCCGGTCTCGTTCCGAACGCCACAGCGAAGAGTGATCGGGTCGAGAAGTTGATAAAGAAAGACGCAATCTCATTGTTGCGCCAGTCTAGGATGATAATTGACCAAAAAAAGTCTCGTTCCCCTAATAATTTCTTCATGTTCACGAAATGGCTACCAATGAGGAGCAACCAAGCGCATCGGGAATGCCCTTGGTGGAAACACCGTACAGCATCTTTGACAAACGCCAAAAAGTGTTGATCATCTTTTTAGTGTCAACGGCGGCCACATGTGAGTATTTACTTAACGACATATTCAAATGAGGGCTGACCAATTTAGTCTCCGGATTTGCGTCAAACATCTACTTCCCGGCCCTCTCCACCATCGCAGATGACCTCAATGTCTCCGTCGAGCTAATCAATCTCACGGTCACCACCTATCTCATTTTCCAAGGCCTCGCCCCGAGTCTCTGGGGTCCGATTTCCGATGTCAAAGGTCGAAAGTTCGCCTATATTGGCACCTTCCTGGTCTTTTTCGGAGCGTGTGTCGGCCTCGCCGAGATCAAGACGTTTGCCGGCTTGATCATTCTCCGGTGTGTCCAGAGCATGGGCAGCGCAAGCACGATCGCCATAGGCTCCGGCGTTATTGGGGACATCACGACGCGCGAGGAGCGTGGGGGCTTCATGGGCGTTTTCCAGGCTGGGCTGCTGGCTCCTGTGGCCATCGGGCCGGTCATTGGGGGTGCTCTTGCGGGGTCGCTGGGCTGGAGGAGCATCTTCTGGTTTCTGACCATCTACTGCGGAATATTCCTGCTGTTTCTGGTTTTACTGCTGCCAGAGACGCTGAGATCGGTTGTTGGAAACGGTGGGCGGACGCCGTCGAACTTGCTGCAGAAGTACCCGTTGGTGTATTACCAGCGAACGACGAAGGTGAAGTGGGATGTCGAGGAAACGACGCTCAGCACGGCACCTCGCAAGAAGGTCGACTTGACAGCACCCATTCGGATTCTCTTCAGTAAGTCGGCCGCGCCGATAACAATCTTCCTCGCCATTTACTACGCCGTCTGGCAGATGAGCATCACCGCCATGTCCACACTCTTCAAGACCAAGTACGGGCTCTCCGATACGCACATCGGACTGACCTTCATCGCCAACGGAGCAGGGTCGATAATTGGTACGTTGGTGACGGGGAAGTTCCTGGATATGGACTACCAGAAGGTCAAGGCAAAATACGGAGAGCAAGACTGCGACTCGGACTTTCCAATCGAAAAGGCACGTCTCCGGCTGGTGCCCGTCTTTGCGCTCCTTCAGTGCGTGTCGATTGCTGCATTTGGCTGGACCATCAACTTTCCAGATAAGGTGCATATTGCGGTGCCCATTGCATCGACGTTTGTCACGGGATGGACGGCCATCGGCACGCAGTCGCTGGTCATGACCTATCTCGTGGACATCTTCCCTGACCGAAGCGCGGCAGCGAGCGCCAGCCTCAACCTGGCGAGGTGCTTGTTTGCGGCAGGAGGCACGAGCTTCGTGATGCCGATGGTCAACTCGATTGGCGTTGGATGGGCCTTCACCGTTTGCGTGGCGGCGCAGGCCATCGCTGTTCTTCTTGCTGGGGTGCAGTGGAAGTTTGCTGGAAGATGGAGGCGTCAGGAGGCTGAAGGGCGGGCATGAGCAGCGGATCTGGTTGGATTTTGGCCACGAACGTGACCAGGACGATGGGCAAATGGCGAAAGGTTTACTTTGAATTGGTGCAGATAGACAAAAGCATTCTTAGAGTCCGAGATTCCGAGAGTTTTCAAGTACGAGATGATGCGAGGCAGGCAATGGCAACTGATTAGTTAAGAGTCCGACTGCCTGATATCTGCCGGCGGAAGGTGAAGTTGAAGCAGGTGCCTTCCTCGTGAGATGAGGTTGAGGTTGAGGAAGGAGGCCCTGAGGTGTGCTTTCCTCGTCTCAAACAAAGGCATCACCTCCTTCCTTTGCTCCTTCTACCTGAGCGAGGGTCGACTGGTGCCTGCCTCACTCTTGCCTTGGAAAGCGCAAAGCGCATCTCGCGCCTTCTTTCCGACGCGTCGACCCGTGACCTTGGAGGCTCCTACCTTGAGAACTCGGCGTCTGCCTTTCCTCGCGGCGCAACTCAATCTCTGCACCTGCCCTCCCCGTCGACGCCTTCCTCCTCTCCCAAGGTTCACGGTGTTGTCCCGGTCAACCACAAAACTCTTTCCTTTTCACCATTCTCACATTCAGACCTCACCTTCTCTTTCCCTTCCTTTCCCACTCCTCCCCGTCACGCGTCTCACGATCGCCAGCACCGCCAAGATGGCTCCCCAGGACGAGAAGCTCTGCTTCGATCTCGACTTCCGCTACTTCCTTGCCGCCAAGGATATCCCCGCGCACATCGCCTGCCTCTGGCAGTACTTCTCTCTCGCCAAGTGCCGCAAGGGTCTCGAGAGCTGGGTCGTCTCCGTTCCCGCTGCCAAGCATGCATCCAATGCCAAGGGCTCTGACCGCGTCCAGCTGCTGCGCTTCGGAGTATGTGAATTTCATCGCGGATCCCCTCAAAACCTCAACTTCCTCCATCTCAGGCTGACCCTTCACACAGATCCGCTTCACCCACAAGACAGCCACATACGCCGACATCGATGAGGCTCGTGTCATTTTGAAGGACGCCTTCAACACTGCCGCCCAGCACGTCCGCGGCATGAGCAACGCTCCTGCCCGTGAGCGAGGCCTTCTCGAGTACAACAAGCTGCTGCGTTTGTATGTCACTGTCAAAAATGATGATTCCTGGTCCTGGGGCAACTGGGGATTGAGCTCCTACTACTACAACGGCACAACCCCCGACGACGATTCCGCCATATCCGCCATGGAGCGCTTCAAGCAGAAGTATCAGGAGGTACGTCCTACTCACCTTTTTACTCCCCCCATTCACATCCTGACAACAATCCAGACTGTTCCTTGCGATGTCACCCTTGACACCTCCGCCCACACCTCCTCCGCTGCCTCGGAGCTGCTTGCCGAGACCTCCGGAGACAAATGGCGTCTGCGAAAGCTCATCCCATCACTCAACCGCAGACACGATGTTGACATCTTCAACGATTGGGTCCGATGGGCCATTGAGAACCACGCCACCATCCTGGCGTGTGCCACCGAAGCCCACAGCAATGCCCAGCAGGCGTCCGACTCCGTCGCCGAGGTGACCAAGTTCTCCAACCCCAAGGAGAAGCGTGCCATCCTCAACAGAAGCATGTGGGAGAAGTTTGCCAGCATCTTTGACAGAGACCATCACAACAAGTACACCGAGGCCTCGGCGAAGCTCAATGACCAGGCAATTTCCCTCCAGGAGGATGCCAAGGCAATGAAGGTCCTGTTGACTCAAGGTTGGAAACCCCTTGATCCTACTGGATCACGCCTACGACCGTATCGGGTGCTAACCATGCCAACAGTCAATGCCCAACTTTCGCAGCACGCCATTGCTTGCAGACTGCTCACTCTCTACGCCAACACCAATATTGAGCATGATCAACTGCTGTCTATCTGGGAGCGTCCCGACGCGGACAAGAAGTTGCTGGTCAGCCTCCTTGGCGCCGACATAGCGCAGATGGAGACTCCGACCGGTCGCATCTCTAAGTTGTGCAACGAGATGGAAAGGTTTGAGGCGGGTCAGCGTGCGCTGCGTAAGGGAGAGACGAAGCTCGTGAAGGGCCTCAAGAAGATGGAGGGCAAGCTCGAGCGCTTGAACAAGGACTCGGTCAAGGCCCGGAACAAGTTTGCTGCTGGCCAGCTGCGCGCGCAGAAGGGCAAGTTGTCGGGCAAGTTGGAGGATCTGGAGAGCGACACGGACAGCGGCTACTCTTACGACGAGAAGAAGTAGAGGGGGTGCCTTCTGAGAGAATTTGCCAGGATGTCATGGAGACAGGACGTTTCTCGCCTTCACAAGGGTCATACGCCATCATGTCGTTAGATTTGCTGAGGTTTCGGGGGTTTTTACGATTGACAATGTGGCTGAATGCAGACAAGGATTCACTGATTTGTACAAGTTCGCCCAAGTGCAAAGGTGACAGGTTGTATCCCAAAAAGGAAAACGCTGTAAGGTACTTGGTGGTAGAAGCCGGAGGCCGTGATTCCCGTCTTGCTGAGTCTGTGAGAATAGAACGTGATTACATAAGGCGGGATCGAGTGGATCAGGACCGGGCGTCGGCAGTGTCCCTTGAAGCTAATCTTGACTGGGGATAGCGTTCCGCGATCTTCATTTTGGTAGGGAATTTGGGGGAGGCCAAGGCGCTAAAAGCGAGAGGGCTCTCCCGGTTTGTGTGAAGCTGGAGTGGTGTCTGTGGCTGCAATTGGTGGCGATGTTGCAGCACATCGCCCGGTTTGTGTAGCTACCTGCATGTTCGGGGCGGGAGCTGTCATGCTGCTCAGGGTAGGAGGAAGTAAATCAACGGCACGCTGATCTCATGTGGTTTGCGCATGTGTTTTGCATGTTTGTTCCACGACGATGGCATCCATCTATTCAGTTAGTGGTGGTGACAAAGGAAACGAAACGATGTTGATGGAGACGAGCGCAATTTGCAAGAGGACAATCCCTCATCCTTACCAGGGATTGCCGCATTGCCGCAGCGGTGCATGATGCTTGTTTCTGCTGTTTGGTTGGGTGGTTTTGTGAATGTCAGCAGGCTGAAGGATCAAGTGAACCACGGGCAAGACAAACAGCAGGCGGGGCTCTTTCCAGGGCGGACGCTAGGGTGCCCAGATGGAACCTTCAATGTGCTCCCCATCCACTGTGACTGCCCCAAACCTTCTGTTTGGTTTTACGGATACAGTGTTCAGCGGCAGCCGTCAAAATCGCCCTTTCCCGTCTGGTCTTGGCGCCCTTCCTCCACCTTCAATTCAAAGCCTTTCCTCATTGTCTCCTTCCCCTGACGACGAGGGGCTAGTATTATCTCCTTGTAATGAACCTGCCAGCATCCGTACTTGCTTCCTAATAGTTTCTTCTCTTCCCTTCAATTGTGCCTCTCTTTCGCTCCTCGACGCAGCCATCCTTCCTCGGCCGGGCCTGACACGTCGAGCCTGCATCGCCATCCGACCTCACATTCCTGCGACACGTCTGCGAGACAAGCCACATGCGCCGCCGCCCTTACCCCTCTCGTCGCCTATAATTATTGCAGACACCGCTACTCCTCCACCGACCACCAGAAACTCGTTTCTATTCCACACGCAAGTCGGCGTTGCACGACACCACCGCAAACATGGCTCGTCCAAGCAACGAAGAACGCCGCTCGTCCTCCGAAGCATTCGAACTCGACGACGAACACAAGGAGCCATTGCTGCCTGGCACACAACCACCATCTCGGTCAAGGAGGAAAGGGTCTCTTCTGGCCTGGCTCAAGGGCAGGCCGCGAGCCGTGTTGAGAGCCTTCCGTCGTCAACCTCGATCTCTCCCCCGACTCCTACTGCGATATACCTTCATCTTCCTTCTCCTCATCTTCGTCACGACGCCCATATTCTTCCCCTCCTACACCCGCCACCCGAAACATTACAAGGACCTGCGGAAACGATGCCTGGTGTCCGACAGCTTGTCCGGCTGCGCGAACCTCCAAAACGAAAAGGTCTTCATCGCAGTCAGCCTGTACGACCCCGAAGGAAAGATTGCCGGCGGAGAGTGGGCGCAAAACATTCTGGATCTGATACACATGATTGGCGAGGACAACGTGTTTTTGAGCATTTACGAAAACGACAGCGGCGAGCAAGGCGCCGCTGCCTTGGAGGAATTCAAGAAGAATGTGCCGAGCAAGCACAAAATCGTCATCGACGACCACGTCGACTACAACATCTTCCCCCACATCACCATGCCCGACGGCACACAGCGACTGAAGCGCCTCGCCTACCTCGCCGAGATGCGCAACCGCGCACTATACCCCCTCGACCAGTTTGACCCCGACGTCGGAGTGGTCCAGTACGACAAGATCCTGTTTCTCAACGATGCCATGTTTGCGCCGGTCGATGCTGCCCACCTGCTCTTCAGCACCAACACTGGCGATGACGGGCGCACCCACTACCTCTCGGCCTGCTCCATCGACTTCGACTGGAACGTGTTTACGGAATACGACCTCTACGCCCAGAGAGACGCGCAGGGGTACTCGAACGGCATCCCCATCTTCCCCTACTTCACCAACGCGGGCCAGGGCATCTCTCGCAAGGCCATGGTCTCGCAGACAGACGCGGTCCCCGTCAAGAGCTGCTGGGGCGGGATGGTGGCCATGCAGGCCAAATGGATCCAGAACATGGACAAGCAGCTGCCCAGCAAGGACTGGCAGGCTCCTGCGCACCATGTCATCAACCCGGATCACCCCCACAACGCCACGGCGCCGGTGCGCTTCCGGTATGAGCCCGAGGTGTATTTTGATGCCTGCGAATGCTGTCTCTTCCTGGCGGACGTCTCAACCGTGGCAGAGAAGGCCGGAGAGATGGACACGGGCGTGTTCGTCAACCCCTACGTGCGCGTCGCATACCGGAAGCGGACGCAACGGCTTGAGCGCTTGGTTCGTCACTGGGAGAGGCTCTTTGCTCTGCCTCAGGGCATCATTACTCACTTCTCGCGGTTCCCCACGCCGAACCCGCACCGTGAGGTGGTGGAGGGTCAGCGGTTCCAAGAGGAAATCTACCAACGCAGGGAAGGGTGGAAGATGGTGGAGCGGACGGGCCGCAACGGCATGTTCTGCGGCGTGCGCGAGATGCAGCTCATCAAGGAGGGGCCGCGTGTGGGCAAGAACTGGGAGAACTGGTACCAGATCCCATGGGCTGAGCAGAAGCTGCACTTTCCCATTTGAGGCGTCAATGTTGATAATACGGCGTACTGGTTTGGAGGCATCTTTATTTTGGATGGCAGGTATGGTGTTGAATGACCGGGTTATGAGGAAAAAAGGGGGGGAGTCACGAGTCTATCGCGGGACCTATATAGATACCACCCTCGTTCACGTCTGCATAATTAGAGGTTTGAATATTTCCCGTCAGTTGAAGCCCCTATCGTTGTTGGATGCCTGTCTTGAGATGCTAATCCGAGGGCAATCGCAATGCAGTCATTCATCATCACCACTACCAGCCGAAAGATGTGAGCAGCAGCAGATGAACGTTTCTGTATTAGACACCCTTCGTCTTCAAAGTCTCCCCTCCGTCGCGTAAACACACTACACCCGTCCCAAAACTAATCATGCTCGTTTGAAAAGTAAGCCTGCCTTCCCCCCAAGGCGGCAACAACAACAACATCATCAAAGCAGCAGCAGCCAGCAGACCCTCGTTAAAACCCAGCCGTGAAGAAATCCCGTGTAACCCGTGAAGTAGCCCACGGCCCAAAACAAACCCCTATAAAACCCGCACGCTCAACTCGGGGAGGGGGAAACAAAAAAGGTGGTATCTCTCATCATTGGGGGAAAAGAAACACGTCGTGGGTGTGAAGAGGTGAAACACGTCGTTCAGTCTCCGTGGAGAAGGAAGCATCGCGTGGGATGTACGCAGTAGAATGGCTTTGGCGGGAAAGACATCTAGGAGGCGACGGGCTCGAGGGCGTTGGCCTTTGCCTTGGCAGTCTTGGGCTTGGTCTCCTATATTTTGTCAGTTTCTGTTGTTCGTCCATGACTCTCAGTAAAAGTCATACCTTCTTGCCGGCCTTGGTGGCGCCGCTGACCTTGGTCGACACAGACTTGGCGACGGACTTTGCCTTCTGGGCGACGGTGGGCTCCTTCTTGGTGGTGGCGGCCTTCTTCTTGGTGATGCCGACGGGCTTCGCGGCGGCGCTGGTCGCGCTGGTGCTCTTCTTGGGCTTGTCGGCAGTGGTGGTGGTGGTGGTGGTGGTGGAGGAGCGCGGCTTGCGGACGGGGGCGGTGTCGATGACGGGGAACACGCGCGGCTTGGAGTTGCCGGTCTGCGAGCGGGTTCCTTCGCGGGCCATTTTTGCGGATTTTTTTCTTGGGTGTCGCGTTAGGGTTTTGCGAATGCGGAAAGGGAGAAGAGATTGACGCGATCAAGGCGAGGTGAATGCGATTGCGGGAGGAGAAGGGGGTGGATTGCGCGACCGTGATGTGGATGGCCCTTTGGAGGGTGTGGTTGCGTTGTGTTGTGTGTGGGATGCGCGGTGAGGAAGGGCTTACCTGGGAGACGGGGGTTTGGGGGAGATAGCTTCTGGAGCTGTAGCGGAGAGTTATTTCTGGATAACGGAAAGAAAAGAAGCTTCGCGACGAAGAAGACGGGAGATGTGAAGGTGTTTTTTTGTTGTTGTTGAGAAGAGAAATGTGGGAGGTGACGTGGTTTTCGCGAGGGGGTATGGACGGGTTGGATGGACGGGCGGATGGCAAGGTCACAAGGGGCGCGGACTGGACTGGATGGCGAGCAACAGAATCAGCAAGAGGAGCGGTGTCGGACAAAAACAAAAGGGCTGGGCTGGACCAGCAGCAGCAAGAAGCAGGGGAAATTTGAGTGATTGATGGATAGGTAGCTGGTATTAGCTTCCCCTTCTCTTTCCAGGTTAGCGACCAAGGAGGACAAGAATGAAACGGGGACTTGATGGTGGTGGTGGTGTGCGGTGCGGCCGAGGCCGTGAACATCAATCAGCACTCGTCAATCAACCAGCAGAGAGAGGGGAGGGGGAACCAGTACCAGCAGGTCCTCCCACCTTGTCCGTCGCGTCTCTTCCCTCTCTTCTCCATCTTTCTTTTTCTCTCTTGTTTTTCCTTGATTTAAGTTTCTGTGCGTTGGTGCCCTCTGTTCGTCATATAAGAAAAACAAGATGATGGCGTCCATGCTCCAAGCATATGTTCTTATCAGACAACCTACGAAGAAGAGCGCAGGGACGGACGGTATCTCTGACGATAGATGGATGAGCTGAGCTTGGCTGGCCGGGCGGACGGTCAGATATCGCGCCCCCTTCGACTCGACGTGTCTCTAGTCTCCCCCTCTTCTCCGTTGTCGACATGCTTTCCCCTCCCGTGTGTGTGTTTTCCCGTCATGTTTCATCCCCCGGATTCATCTGCTCGTAAACACCGCCCTCCTCGTGTTCTTTTGTCCTTTCGTCACAATAGAAGAGGAGATACGGTGGGAGCACTCGGAACAGGCGGCTTGCGTCACCGGCACCCTAAACCTGCCCAACAATCTCTCTCTCTTCCCCAGATCCTCAGAGATTTCAATGCTCTGTTATCGTCATTGTCTCATATCCCACCAAGCACATGATCGTCCGGCTCGGTGTTTCGTACGGGAAGGACAGAGCACGCGACGTTTTTGGCGTCGACAAGCTTCTTTTTTTTGGCGCGCAATCGCATGCTTGTCGTTTTTTATTTTTTTCTTCATGTTTCTTCAGCGGGCACCTCAGCGAAGCGGTTCACCTGGACCGTGCAGCACAAGCGCCGCCCGCGACCTGACCTCGGCCATCCACTCCAGCGAATAAGTCTTTGTTCTTTGTCTTTCTCTCGAGATTGACGAAATTGACGAGTTTGCCGCCTTTTGCGAGAGAAGCACATTGCAATGAAAATAGAGTTGAGGCACGGAATGAGGTCGGCCGTGACTGTGCCGACCCGTTAAGCTGAAGAGGCGTTTGGGTTGCGCAGCGATAAGGCAAGGTTCTCCACAGACTCAGCCCGTTGAGCACTGTCCTTGTGCTGCTATTTTTGCGCAATTCGGGGAACCGTTGGGCTCCACATTTTCCCGCCCTAGATTCAGGGTCTGCCATGTGAGGCTATTCCCAGATGCCGACAACATCCGAGACTGCGCTGGGGACTGGTGAGACAAGGGTCCTCACCTTCCTCTTATCAGGTCAGAAAAGTACTTTGATAATCACTTTCGATTGGATTCTTATGGCGTGGCTTGCTCAATGGTCTAGATTGGACTACAAACCGCGAACGACAGCAAAGGTCAAAGGAAAGCTCTTCAGAACGGCAAAAGGTCCGCTGCAGATCCACCAATTGACACCACCATGTACCAGAAGCGAGACCTGAGAAGCCTCCAGGGAAGCAGCTACCCCTGGAAGACGGTGCAATGAACGTACGGTTACCCCCATGTTGCAGATTCAAAGTGGAGACGGAACCAACAGTTGAAGACTTGAAGCAGACGAGAATGGCTCGGCGAAGAGGGGTAGTCCAGCCCTCCCCTTTAAAGCCGGACAAGCGCACGTTTCTTCAGCGCTCGACGAGGACCAAGGTGGTTTGGTACTCATACATTGTCGAGTTTCAAAGAACAAGATGACCGATCAACAGCAACAAGGCGCCGCGGAGGCTGCTGCCGCGCCTGCTGCCACTGCTTCTCCCACTGCAACCTCGCCCACTCCCGTTGCCACGATTACGGCAGCGCAAGCCACAGCCGCCGCAGCTGCGACAGGCGCCGCCGACATCGAAGCCGACGAACCTGCTGATAGCGATGATGCCTCCTCAGTCGCCGGCTTCTCGCGGGTCACCGAGTCACAGGCCTCGCTGAGATCAAGCATTCTCAACTACCGCCGCGAGAACGGCCGTACCTACCACCGCCTTAGCGAGGGTAAATACTACCTGCCTAACGATGCCTGCGAGCAGGACCGTCTCGATATTATCAACCACCTCTGGGCAATCGTATTCGACGACGGCTTCTGCTCCTGCCCCAAGAACGACGGTGCCAAACGTGTTCTTGATCTCGGTACCGGCACCGGCGCCTGGGCCATGGATTATGCGGACGCGTATCCCGACGCCCACGTTATTGGCGTCGACCTTAGTCCAATCCAGCCAGCCTATGTGCCACCCAACTGCGCATTCGAAGTTGACGACGTGGACAAGGAGTGGACCTGGTCCCAGCCGTTCGACTTTATCCTCAGTCGCAACATGAACATGTCCTTCACAGCCGAGGGATGGGAAAACATGATGAGGCAAGCCTACGACGCGCTTGAGCCCGGCGGCTATCTTGAGATCCAGGACAGCCGCTGGCCACTTACCTCCGACGACGGTTCTCTGACCGAGGACCTCCCATTATTCAAGTGGAGCCAAATGTTGACCGAAGCTGCCGACAAAATTGGACGCCCAGCAAACATCACCGAGACTTTCGACGACGTTATGAGAAAGGTTGGCTTCGAGGATGTTCGGAAGACGCGCATTCGCTTCCCCATGTCGCCATGGCCCAAGGACCCGAAGCTCAAAGACATAGGTATGTGGACTCAGGCGTCCCTTCTCCCTGGCCTTGAGGGCATGTCTCTTGCTCTCATGACTCGAGAGATGGATTGGTCCAAGGAGGAAACGATGATTCTGTGCGCTCAGGTTCGAAAGGATTTGAGTAATCCCAAAATCCACGCCTATTGGAATGGATATGTGATTTACGGGCGTAAACCTCTGGATGCTGAGAAGGAAGATGCCTAATTTTGACCTTACATGTCCCGAAAGAAGGAGAAAGCCTTGGACAGGAGGAATCCAGTAAGAGCAGGCGGAGTCAGGGCACCTGATGTTATTAGAGCGACTACTTTTAATACAAGTTCCTGTATACTCCTTTAAACTGTCGTTGTCTTCGTGATTGTTGTCGCTACTGTTGCTATCGTTCTTAGTATCGTCGTGGTTAGTGTCGTCACTGCCCGCCATTGTTGTCGTCATTTTCTGGGATGGTATTATTGTTGCCGTCATAATTGCTAGCATACCTCCAAGCTATTACACAAACTACACAAAAAATAGGTATGGTTGCGCAGACACAGAAACACTAGATGGCATTGCAAGTGTTAGTGAACAGACCGGTGCTGCGAAGTCGTTGATTCAGGAATGTCCCATTCCATTACATCCTCTATCTCGGTGCACAGAGTCGCCCCACGAGTTCACTTAGACAAAGCTGCCCTGTCTCTGAAGTTCGGCGAAATACCTGTCTGCCTTCTTTGTAACGTCCTTCGAGCGCTGAGTGCCGACTCGCCAGGCGACGAGAGTCAGGAAAGTGAGTCCTACAGTCAACACCGCGAAAAGCCAGATATGTTTTGACACGATGGACTCCCCTGCGCCGGCTTCCCAGTTGAACATGTCCATTGAAAAGATCGCCGCCACGCTCGAGAGCGGTAGGTATATCATGGTGAGAATGGCGATTGTCCTCATCTGCGCACTCTCGTGCCGAGTATCAAAGGCCATGGCTCGATTTGCTTTGGAGATTTGCGTGGTTGTCAAGGAGTCTTGTCTCATCTTGTGGTTCCATACCTGTTGCTAGTCAGCTAATAGAACTTTCGAGTTTCAACAGGAGCATTTCACCGTTTGCACAGCAAGAGACGTATTGTAGACGACCTTGTTACACTCATCAATCTTGTCATCATACTCGCGGATAATGTCCTGAACGCGTTTCCTCATATCTCGACCGACTGCTCCCAGCTTTGTTTGCATTGCAGGACTCTCAGCCCATTTGGCCTCTGGACCCAGTGATTGAAGCTCCTCGGCAACCTCGTCGATTTCATCTAGGAATTTTGAGAGCTGGCGTTTAGAAGCCTGGATATGATCAATTAGACTCCGACTGCGCCGGCACACATTCAAGTAGTCTTTTTGTGTCTTTTGTCCGTCCTCGTCTGCCTTTGGGTCCATATTCCAGGGTTCGCTTTCAAGTTCGTCGGACTTCAGAGTGAACTCGTCCACCAACTTGTCAACGGAGAAGATCACTCTCTTGCGCTCAAGTTCAATGAATATACCTGACATCAATAATGGATGGCTCCGTTGCTCATTCGACCTCCGGATTCTTGCTTCGATGTCACTCATTTGTTTCTCGGTGCACCCGTAGACAACTGCAAACGTGGAGCCGGTGCTCGGGATATAAGTAGACGACAGTGCCAAGTCGTTTGGTAAAGTTGTAGCCATCCGTGCGGTGAAGCCTAACCACAAGCCATGCTTAGCAAAGTCTTTGGTCTGCGCTGCGAAGGGCTTGATTAATCACCTAGTTTAATTTGATGAGAATATAGATCGTGATGTGGCAGGTAAGAAAAACAGGCAACATCTCTCAAAATGGTCCTGGTGATTTCTCGATGGACATGAAATTCCCTTGTGATGCGGTTCCATGTGGGTTTTGGCATCGGTAGATAATTGGCCGGCGCTTGCCCCTCCTCCTCGAAGATAGCACCAGCTCTACTGCACATACTAGACCCAAGAGTCAGCTGAATGAGTTGATGGCCGGGGGCGTCTTTTGACTTACATCACATATATCCCTGGGAGAAGCTTGTCCCATGATGGAGATACTCCCGGGGCCTGAAATCCGGTAAGTCCATGGTCACAAGGTGATGGCGATTGCCGTAACGTACACGACTGAACCAGTTGTCCCAGTCCTCCTTCGTACTCAATTCTTCTCTAAATGTGCCCTGTGTGTGTAAAACCGTATTAGTCAAGTGTTTGGCGTCAGTAATATGACCCAATTTCCATCCTACCTCATCGCTACTGAGCCTTCTTAGAACGACTGCTTTTCTTTCTCCTGATCTGAAGAGTTTCAGGTCGGACTCATTCCACTCTCTGGGCTCATGAGGGAGGTCCATTGCTAACACCGGTGAAAGTGAGATTATGGCGCTATGCAATTGACGAAAGACGCTGTAATCCTAGAGATGATGCGGGAGCGCAGGTAATCGCCTGCGCTTTAAACAGTCTGCTATCTGCACATTCCCCTCTCCGAACCACTCTGACGCCTCTCCTCCCGCCTCGCTGAAAGCCTGCAGCTTATCTAGAACGCCCTCTGCCCCCCTTAAGCAATCGTGCTTAAAGGCCGTGACGGTTCCAATACCGATTGGGCGCTCGTGAGATTTCTTGCAGGTCGCGAGTCGCATCATTCGACATGACATGCTTGGTAGTGGAGCAGCCGGCAGCGCCCACGTATGCGTTGTCCGGCGGCCATTGGGAATAGTACCATGCAGCATGCAGAGACAGCTCCAATCGCGAGACACACCACTCGCATGTGCGACCCATACGATTTGACTCTTGAGCCTCTGGTCCGCTGAGCCTGTGCTCCTCCCCCGGAGCCCGTCCCTCTTCTATTTCGGACTTTTTCGTCTTTTTTGTACCGAGAACATCGCTGCACAGCAAAATCGCAGACACACTCTTCAAGAACGCAGTGAATCATTGCGGCCCAAGTGCACAATCCGGCAACAGCTGTTTAAAACACGTTACGTTATGCAGCATGGCCGATTCCAAGAAACCTCCATCCAAGGAACCTCCCTCCAAGGAGTCACCAACTACAGACTGGCATCGTGAGACGATGCGAACCAAGTACCACGATCCGGTGAAGCTGAAGGACACCCTGGACAAGATGTTCGGCGAGAAAAACTACAAAGTGAGGGTATGAACTGCAAATCAGATTCTTATGGCTTGGTGATATCTAGTCTAACGTATGCAACACCCAAGGTTATTAACAATCGATATATCCTTATGCTCTCTAGACCGCCGAAGCAGGTAAGAGCAAATCTTCCCCCACTCTCCCCCCCCCCCCCCCCCCCTGATATTTCTCTTTCTGCGCCATGCTACTCCCTGTACATTATGCAAAAGCAATTGACAATCCTCGACTCAATAGGGTGAAATGGAAAAGCTCGAAAAAGAAGCCAGGGAGCACTATAACGAATAGGTCAGCGATAAGAAACATGAGCTCGGCGATGCTGCGCCATATCTTACTGATTAATTGACGTTAAAGATGTTTGAGCCCATCAAACTGGGAAAAGCATCGTTGGTGCTGGAACGAACTAGAGAGACGTTGTCCTCGATGAAAGAAGGACGGTCATTGTTCCGTCGTTGAAATAATGAAACTTTGAATTTGCCGAGCCACTGATGCAAATCTCTTCACTTCGTGGGCCATCGTGACCCAAGATAGTAGTCATCTTCACCCTTACAAGCCTTCAGGAGTTCGTGCATTCTCTTCGTGAGCTGATTGGCACGTATGCGGTTGTCTGAATTGGGCTCGAGCATTCCGTTTTTGATCACTTCCAACAATTCCCAGAGATACCATGAACAGTCGGGACGGTGTTGCAATTTGTGAATCCAAGCCAAGACTGATGGCTTGATGTGCGCCCGTTTGTCCCTGACGGAAAAGAAGATATCGGACTCGAAACCATAAATATCGTTCTCCATTCTTTTCCCAGGGAAGACGTTTTCGACAGCATCGAATCCATAAAAGAACCAGGTGACGTATTCCAAGAAAACGCAGCCAAGACTGAAGATGTCGGATCTTGGAGAAACTTGGCCAAATGGGAGGTCGAATTCAGGGCAACGATAAGATGCTGATCTTTCAAGGTTCCTTGGATCTTGCTTCGACCGGGACACCTGGGTGTGCAATCTTCCCAGGCCGAAGTCCGACAACGCCAACAGACCTGGAAAGCTATTGGAGTGGAACCAGAGAAAGTTTCCTGGAATGTGTTAGAGAACTTGATCTCGTTGGCAACAACAGTTTGACACACCTGGTTTGATATCCCCATGTCGTCCATATAGATCTTGATTTGAGTCGCGATCTTCCAAATAACGCATGGTCGGGGCTCTATCATTGTGAACACACTGTAAAGCTTCACAGATCTCATGAAACTGCTCAGCCATCCACAGACAATGCTTTTTATTCCCGACGAGACGTTCGTTGTTTTGCCAGAACTTGCTCAGATCGCCCTCAGCCCAGTCGAACAGCAAGTAATAGGTTGAAAGTCCGCCAGCAGCGGGATTCACAACCTCGAATGTTGCTAACAGCTGGATCAGATGCTTCTTCTTATAATTGTTTCCAGTGAACAACAAGGAAGACAGCTCCAGGTCGAAACTGTTTCGGTTGTGGGATGTAAGCTTTTTCAAGGCAAAGAACTCTTGAGGGTGTCGGATCTGAACAGATCGAAGATTAGCTGAGTAACTGGAAATTCGGAAACACATAACGTACTCCATGGTCCCCAAAGTCCCAATGCCCATCATGGATCTTGACTTTATAGACTTCACTGAAACCTCCGTAAGTATTACCCCCACCAGAAAGAGCATCCTTCTGCGTGGTGTCCGAGCTGTCTTCCTGTGTGACTTTGTCAATGATCTCCACAGGAATGATGTCTCCGGTTTCTAAAACGTAATGCGAATGCAACGATGGCTCCCACTTGATGAACGGCGCGTTCAGTGTATGAGACCACTGCGAAAAGCTTTCGCGGATCTGTGGGCGGAGATAACTGTTGATAGTGCTGTGCATGCCGTGTTTCCGGCACTTGAGGAATTGGTCCTTGGTGGCACCGGTTGGCTGAAGCGGCAAACAGCTATCTCTGACCCCGTCCTTGAAGTGTTTGGCGAAGTCCTCCACCTTGTCAATGCCCACCAGGACCGCCAACAATTTCACGGCAGGACCCTTCGAACCATCCGAGTCGCCGTAGTATATTTGCTTTGCAAGCTCCCTCTTATTCGGCTCCTTTCTGAAACATCGAAGAGTAGACACAACCCTATAGACCGACTCGAAAGTCAGGATTCTGTCGAACTGAGGTTGTGGTATAAATCGCTTCTCTGGCTCCAAGGCATTCGAGGTTTTTGCCTGGTCAAGTTGTAGGCCAAGTTGTTCGACTATATCGTCATCATCGGAGTCCTCATTCATCTGCCCATTAAACCCGTTCACCCGAGGAACCGCTTGCCGGTCCCTGTCTCTCTTCAGCCTGAATGCTTCTCCTCTGTCAAGCACTTTCTGAACGCGCTCCGGGTCGTCCAGGATAAGCTTTGATGACGGCTTTAGTTTCATGAGCCCCGAAAACTCCTGGGAAGCATCATGAGACATGATGGGCTGTCTTCTTGCCGTAGCTGTGGTATGCAGTAAGCTTGCTGACATCTTGACGCTAATGACAGGTGAGGCTAACCAGCCATTTGAAAGAGCCTATCGGTGCTAGTAACTATTGGCCTGATGGAGAGGCTGCAAAGAAGTTGACACTAGCCACAGTGATGTTGGCAAATGCGAATAATGACAGAGCGGACGGTTGTTGAGCCAACAGCGATTGAGTTGGATGAGGCAGCGAACGACGTCAAAGGGTGATGTATCCGTGGAGACGTGGAAACGGGGCAAGGCCACTGTATGGCCAGAGAAGAGGGCGATCAAAGGTTGAAATAACCCGCCCGTTGTCCAGTGTGCGCTAGAAGAGGGAGTAGCTCCTGCATTTGTGATTTGCTGGAATTATTCTATTCTATCACTCTCTGCCACTACGACTTGGCCTCTTTAGGAAAGCCTTGTCTTTTGCCCTACCACTGCGATGGTTACTTTGCTTAATGATGGGCTTAAGGCGAGAAGCGGAGGGTTGATAAGGCCAGGCAGAATAGGCAAGGCAACCGCACGACCGGGTACAGGAGCCACCCAATGGTCAATTGAATGCGCCGAAAAGAGGGCAGACACTTGATTGGGCTGGTACATCAGATCTTGGAGACTGCAGAGCACTCTTTCCACGTACAAGCGAGGATGTGTGCCTCAATCCACAATGCAAGCATTATTGGTGGGAGTGGAGACTCGAGAAGTGAGAGCTTATGCAGGCCGATTCTCAGCGCTCACTGACGCAAAATATTTCTACATAATCGTAATTCAGCTTTTACGTCTTGTTTTTCGTTTGGCGTTATTACTGCACGGCGCTTGCTTCACGATCAGTGGCCGTTTCGATAAGTGATACCCACGAGATTAGCTACTGATTGGACTTTACGATTTCTCCAAACGATTTTGCTTGGCAAAGAAGAGTCTTCGAGGGTTCATTATTCGTAGCTGCCAACTACGGGGATTTTATCTACAAAGGCTATCTGCCCTGGTGAAGGAGTTGTCCATCGCCCGTTCTGTTCCCGAACTTGGCCAGCCTTCCTGGCGCAGCTTTGTGGCAGTGTATGCAGGCGGACCAGTAGGCTATCTGCGTTATGGGTGGTACAGTGAGCCCATGATTGCATCCTTTAATTCCAGGCTGTGCCAATATTTGACTCCTTAGGTGCTAGTAGCATGATCATCCTGGTCGAGCCAACTCACTTTGCATGAAGGCGAGCGGCAAAGCCGTCTGGGCCGCATGGGTCGCAAATGAGAGCGACTGCCGTCCAATCAGGGTACTGACTGATAACACCTCACCATTTTGTAAACATGACCAGCGGCGACCTGCATGACCTGGATACGTGCAGTCAAGACAGGAGGCGGTGAGATCCGATGTGATGTTCAAAAGCTTGCTGAATCCTGTTCCCTTTTGGACTATCTCGTGATTGTTGTCTGCGCAAGGTGGCAAATCGCAACTTTCCTATGGTTTTCTCCCGGTCTTTCCCGCAGGTTGCTTTGTTTTTCTCGTCGTTGCCTTGAAATATTTTGGGAAGAGCAGGCAACTGGGTCGCAAACCTCTGGCATACCAATCCCTCGAACCTTGGAACTTATTTATTCATAATGTCGAGACAATTGCGATCCACCCCCAAGGTCCAGTGGCAAAGCAATAAGGACGGAAGCAGAAACGCATTCATCTCCGCATCCCAAGTAAGCTCTAGCCAGCTGAAAGAGTACCTCGACTCCAATTACCCAGGAGGATATTCCGTTCAGGTGCGCTCTTCTGGGTGAACAATATGCAGCACACTCACTAACGTATTCCGCTAGCTGAAGCGTGACAAATTCAAAATCACTATTGTCGAGACATCAATGGGACAAATGATCTGAGTAAGTTTCAAAAGCTTTGTCTCGCGCTGAGAAGGTTTAACGCGAGCTTCTGCAGCACCCTCGAAAGAACATTTGAACGTGCCGGTATTTCAGCACTAGGAGTTCAGCGATATTATTCCTGTTATGGCGTACTGCGAACCACGGTAGCCGTGACGCCACAATACTGCATACAAAGCCAGAGGAAGGCTTCACGGCGCAAAGACCAAGGCGTAATGGAGAACATGGCTTGAATGTGACCGAGTCAAAAACGTGCTGGAAATGGTTTTTGGGTACACGACCTCGGAAAATCAATTCATTTTAAAGCAATTTAGTCTTTAGTCAATCACCTTGACAACATGATACATGGCCCACTAAGGACCACGTGAGCTTTATTTATCGCCTGGATGTCCAGCTCAGTCTATCTTGCGGAATGTTGAACGAAATTTGGGCTACGTGGCCTCGGCATGACGGCAAAAGCTTTTTTTAAAAAAAAAAACTAACATGCTTTGTGCTCGTCGCTAAAGATACCGGCTTCATCCCACAGGTACGACCAGTAGCCGGCATGACGAAGGCCAGTCGACGTAAAAAGCGCAATACGTGTAAGAAGAATCAAAATCGCGATGGGGAATTACCGACACGCAGACCTCGAGGACTGTGTGACATTCCGCCCGAGATCCTCTTGATCGTGGCGAACCAACTGGCCGCCAACTCCCGAACGTCACTCGCTCTGGCCTGTAAGGGTTTCTTCGCCTTAATTTGCCCCGACCACAAATTTCTTACAATGGGAAAAGAAGATACAGTCAAACTTCTTTTACTCCTCGAAAAAGACGCTAAGAGACACTATCTTTGCTTCGGTTGCCTACGACTTCAGCCCTTCGATCGCAACAACAAATTTTAGTCGACGCAACCTCACCCAATATGCGACCACTTGGTCCACATGATCGCGGAGTCTCGGAAGCTACGCCTGGATTGGGAGAGAAGGGATTGCATAGACGAGACGGATTTTTTCCGATGGACTGAGACTGTGAGAACTCTCACATGGAAACCAGCCGTTCGAGGACCCGGGGGGAACGAGCCAACAATCACCTTCTCTGAAGCACGATTGGTCATGAAACGCCATTTTGATGGTCCTGGATACGGGCTCCCGATAGATTGCCTCGAGAGTACTGTCTATTTTGACCGGGACATATCCCTCCGTGACTGGAGCACGACAACACACTTTCCCCTCGAACAACATGTTTCAGAAAACAGGCGTAGTCTGTGGCTGCGGGGCACTATTCCACAGATTCAACGGCGTCTTGGACGTACGGCCACGTGTTTATCTGCGACGGACACAACGCGATGGGCTTTCATGCACAAGACCACCGCCAAAGTCATTGAAAACGAACTCTTCCTATGTCGCCATCACGAAGTTGTTGGGCCTCCCTGCGGATTGGATGCATTTACCAAGGTCATCGATAGCCTCGAACTTCCGGTTTGTAGACATATCCTTGGCTGCTCTTGCACTCAGTCACGGGGCTCGTCAGCCAATGCGTGTATTCCCGAGCTACATAGCTTGAGAATTATTGCAACCAACCCCCAATGGGATGTGCATCCCGATCGAGGAATCGGATCGTGTAAGACTTGCTTCACAGATTACGAGATCAATATCAAAAGGGGGGATGACCATCGCGGCTGGAGCCTCGAACTTACCACATATCATAGATTCGGGGCATGTCGGATGCCAGATGACGATTTTTGGACTTCACTTGTCGGCGCCTACGCCCCTATTTTTGAATCACGAATGGAGGTATCTGACTTTGGGTTTGGGTATGAGTATGAGTACATGTATTTGCCATCAAGCCGGGAGACGTTTGATAATCCAGGTACAGTACGCAGAGCATGGCTCAATCATCACGGAGAACGGGAGAAATTATCGAGGGATTGCCAACCGAGATGGAGTTGCGGCCTTAAATGCATGGTACAAACGCGGTTTCCAAGGTTTTCAGGCTCGCATCGATGTTATCGGAAATTCTTTCAACGCATCCTTGACGCCTCATATCCCGGTAAGGATTTGATACAGAAACCAGGAACTGTTGAGTACATTGGACCCTACTAAGTATTATGTAGCTGAAATTGACTCATGCCGTTTGATTAGTTTTTGGCTACCTTATTTCAAAGCTAATCTTGAATATTGATCAATCCTTCGGAAGATCATGCCCTGAGACCTTTCCAATTGCCAAGGTTTTCCCATCTCGGAGGACCGGGGCAACATTATGTACAGCGATGAAAGCTGTACAAATATCTCACAGTCACACATTGAAGGCATATCACCGCTTCATCATCATTAGAATAACTTCTTGACTGCAGTGTTGCATTAGACCTTCGAAGAGTCGAATAACGTTGTATCAGGCTTTTCAAGACAGACAATTGCTTTTTGCAATTTGCATAAGGTATTAACCTCACAGCCTTGATTAAACTTGAATGATCAGTGGTAGCATAACACTTCAATGATGCTCGAAGGAAAGTTCATTCTCCTGAGAGGCGTTAGTAGATGGATTGCAAAAGGCTCGCGGTACCAGAGCCGCCTTCCGACTGGGATGACTTCGTTTGCGAGTCACGTCGCAATCAAGTAAACAAAGATAGATAGAGAAGCAAACCGCGTTCGGGTCGGCGAGCCATTGTGTGAGTTTGAAGATGAAGGCCACCTCAGCTTGGACGGTTAGAGTAGGAAACCCAGCCGTGGGATCTGATGGCCGCGAGCGGGACATGGTGTTGGTCGTTGGCGGTCGGTGTGGAATTGGGCGATGTGTGTGTGTGTGTGTGTGTGCGTGGACGGAGATGAGCAAGAACGATGGGGTGAAAGGACGATGGTGACCAAGGACGAAGATTGGAATTCATCTAATATGTACTCTGTAATATTCAGATCCGGAAGGCCCTGGCGAACGTTCTTGCCATCTCCAGGTGCTTCGGAAAGGCTCCCCCGCCTTTGAGGCAAGTGCACGAAATTTCTGTTGCTCTTTCCCTTTGAGAATCTGACACCTGAAGTGAGATCGGTTCGCATTCAACACAAAGATCAATTGCAATGTGGTTTCTTTCTCCTGCATGGACTCAACCTGCATGGAAGGCGGCGAACAAAGCAGACACGTCTAGACACAGATGCCTGGGTAATGTGGCCTGCTGCGAGAACATGGACTGAAAACAAAGACCCGCGCTTGGGATAGAAGACTAAAGAGCTCTCGTTGTGGTTCTCGCTGTCGAAGAAGCTGCTGGAACATCAATATTTCGAGCATTTCTGAACATAGCAATAATTGCTAGGCGCTCCAAGATCTATTCATTGCAGCACGTTGAGGGCATTGGAGTGAAACCTTTGATTCCTGTGCTGATGAAGTTCTCTCGTCCTCTGTCAGTCCATCTCGGAAACACCTTCCTCATGTAAAATTATATCTTCAGGATTTATTTTCAGTTGACACATTCAATTGCTCATGATAGTGCGAGGAAGGCGGAACCTCTTGTGTGGGAGACACAGTGTGGGGCGTTCCAGCACGCAAAACATGTCAATTAGCAGGAAGCTTCAGCTCATGCTGGTACTGATGATAAGGTTTGAAAAGTCTGAAGTATGGCGCAACTAATGTTCGGACCAACAGGTTCCCAAGTAACCAGGATATATAACTGTAGCCCTCCCAGGCTTGAGTGTATGATGGAGGTAGCTTTCTTGTGCCATTCGAAGTCGCCCCAACCGAAAATATCGCCACCCGACCCAAGAAACAGAAAGTTCAGAGATTATTTAGGGACCCACGGACTTCTCAGCATCCCTCCTGAGATCTTTTTCATGATTGCTGAGCAACTGCCCACGATCGCCAACATCTCTCTATCTTTAACTTGCAAAGGATTCTTCACGGCATTGCGCCCGCAAGACACGTTTCCTCAAATCGATAGGGAAGAACGACTTGAACTCCTCTTACTACTAGAAAGGGATGTTCCAGCCCGATTTCTATGCTTCAGATGTAAAAAGCTTGTTTTGCTGGATGTGTCTCCAGAGAGACAGCGCCTCGATACAAACGCCCGTTCCAACAGCTATGTTTCCTTTGGAAACGACGATTATGATCACGGATGGCCGTCGACAAGGTACGAGTGCGACGACGAGGAACATCCGCCAAGATTGCAATGTCTTCCCGACCCGCTCCTTTGGATTCCTGAATGCAATGGGTCGCATAGTTTTCAGCCGAGAGTCACGTTTTCTGAAGCTCAATTAGTCATGAACCGCCATTTCTATGGTGAATCCCATGGAAAATCTGCTAAATCACTTGAGAGCTCGATCGAAATTGCAAGAGATGTTCAAACAAATGCATACTACGCACCCTTCGACCACTACCTACGAAAAAGCCACACCACCCCGAATCTACAAAAATCAGCGACCAGATCATTGACTAAACAGATCTCGAAGACCTGGAGATTTACACACAGAACCTTTGCCAAGGTGATTGGCAACAACCTTTTCATTTGCCGTGTTCACAATGTCGTCAGCCCACCATGCCCAGCGAATATATTTACGTGGGTCGTTGATAACCTAGACCTGCCAGTCTGCACACACATCTGTGGTTCATCAGGAGTGTGTGAAGCTCCATTTTTGATGAACCCCCGAAACTTTATACCGGCATTACACAGCATAGCAATGGCCTCATATGACCAGCGATTCGACACACGCCGCGATAACCAGATCACATCATGCACTTGGTGCTTCACGGACTACGAAATACACGTTAAAAGAGGCAACGAAAATGAGGAATGGGATTTGAATCTTTGCACATACCACAATCTTGGGAGCTGTCGCTCGCCGCATGATGATGCATGGTCCCGATTGCTGCAACCTGTGTACGGGTACATGATGGATTCTCCGGATCGATGCAGAAAGGGAAGCCCGGGCGATGTTCGTCTAAGTTGGCTTCAACACAATAAATGCGAAGACCGCGGATCCAGCGGGCTCAAAGCCGAGTGGGCTCTTTCCTTCTATCTCATGACTAAGTCGTGGTTCTGCACGTCTACAGACGATTGGGACCAAGATACCCCTCATCAGGAGATTTATCTAAAGTCGTGCCGTCACAACGGACCTGTTTGGCTTTCATCACGAGAAATTCAAATAATGAAATATGCTTCGGAAACAATTGGCTCTTATCCCGAAAGCTCAGTCTGAGTTTACCATCAATTGAGTTGACGGGTTGCAGCCAACAAGTCGAGATATTCCTCGTACCACATGTGGCTGAGAAGGAAAACCTAAGCGGGTACTGCTCTGCCACCAGCTACTTTAGTGGCGGCTAAGTGTAAACCCAAAACAAAAAGACGGCCTGGGCAAAGAGAGATTGTCATAATGCATGGACTAATTTGGGCCTTGAGGCGCGGGCATGTGCGGGCATGCGCTGGCCGGCGAAGAGGGGCCCCTTATGCGTGGCTGAGCTCTTGCATTGTTCTGCGACAGTGACATATCCGGAGGATGCGGTTGCGAAAGCAGCCCTAGGGCGGCGTCAGCTTAACCATAAGGCTCATTCACCGGGGAATACCTTGACTCGTTTGGTGACATCGGGAACTCGGATGAGAACTTGAGACGATCGGATCCACATTAGCCTTGGGATAATTTAGGCACCTCGCTTTCGTTGCCGCAATCACGAGTCACGCTTTTTGGCCTCCCACTTTCCTAGGAGAGTGGGAGGTGACAGGAGACAAACGTTTGCTCACTGCTGGTTTTATCGATTGTCTTGCGTCGAGTTCTTTACTAACCTTCCCATCCTGAATTGGGTAACCTTGAAGAGGTATGCTTCGAATTTCCAATCAGGCCTGGTACATAGATTAGATCGCAGCTTGACAGCAAACTTAATGCGACGACTTTTAAATGTATGCCACGCGAATCTGGGTTGCAGACCCGGGCAAGTGCAACCGCCCGGGCCGCAGCATAACTGCCACGAATCGTGCGATGCTCATATTTAGCAACAGCACAGGCCAACGGTTTGGGTCTGTCGGAAGTCTATCTTATTACTTCCTTCGCGAATTGATCATTTGGTGGACCACGGCACCGACTATCCGGCATGGCTCGGCCGCAGCCGTGATGCTCGCTTTCGGGCATTTGATATAAGAATCAAAGGCTGATCCGTCTCCGAGCAGTTAGGAACACCAACCCACACGGCTTTTCATTCTTTTCTTGTTGTTCATAACAACGTTCAGTCATTCATTCGTCCCACCACTCTCATTTAAAAAAAATTAACAATGTCTCGTCTCATTTCTGTCCTCCTCACCGGGCTCATGGCCTCCCCGATCTTGGCCAGCATCTCGTCCCCCAACTATCTCCCCTTCGCGCTCGAAAAGCGTGACTGTGGCTTCAGCTACTGCGACTGCCAACGCGTTCAGTGCTTTCTGGACTTCTGCTTCGACGACCATGTCGACCCCTGGGTCCTGGTCGACAGTGCCTGTACGTCATAGCGCCTGACTTTTGTATACCATGCGGATTCTGACAAACATTTGAACAGTGAACCCCTACTATGGAGTTGATTGCGGTCAGTTCGACCACTGGCAACGAAACGAGCCCGCAGAATACTGCAATAACGGCCTTCGCAAGGGCAACGGTCTCTTCTACATCAACCGCAAGTTCGGGTCTCTGGGCAAGAGCTTCACTGTCGACTACAAGAACGAAAACGCCAACGATCCCAGCCGTGGCTCCGTGGCAGCGCGTTGCTACCCTGTCCAGGACGTCCAGTGCAAGTGTCACTCACGATACAACGCTGAGAAGCACGACTGCTCGAACACCTGCGGCTAAGCCGGAAGAGACACTTCGTTTCGAAGCGCGAAGACGGAGCGCGTGGCTCCTATAAGACTTGACGATACCCATTGAAAAATCACATTTTGAAATCACAGCTTTCGTGTTCGGGTCCGGCAGGTGGACGGGAATGTCGAAACAGCCGACCATATTCCTCAGAAATGTTAGAGCATATTACCCTCGTTTGCAATTCCAGCTAGTGGCGAGGTCGAAGACCAGAGAAATATACACAGTTTTCGACAAATGGATTTAAATGACGCACATGATCTATACTCATTTTCGGACTTTGTACCGCGCGGTTCCATGCAATCCCGGATGGTTTTGCAAACCAAGCACACAACCCTCCAGTGGAGCTACAAGGACCCCAACATGCGAGGCATCATTCCGTCATCTCCCTGATCTTTGCTTCGATTGCCGACAACGCGTCCAAATCACTGTTCTCCAATTTTAGTTTCATCGCAGCCTTCTTGTACTTGGTGTCCTCCAAGATGCATTCCACACCCCTCCTAACCTGCTCTGCTGTCGGTGTCTGTGTGCCCAGGCTGAGGCCAACACCTGCATACACAGCCCTCATAGTGACTTCAATCTTCTCCTCGTTCTCTCCAGCAAGTAAAACTGGAACTCCATTACTGACAGCATGAGTCAATGTTCCGTAGCCAGCATTGGAAATGAAGACATCCGTGTACTCTAACATCGCATCGTAGGGAAGGTAGTCAATGATACGAGCGTTGGCTGGTATCTTGACTTCCGCCGGAAGCTGGGCGCCAACAGCTCCCAAGGTGGCTACAACCAAGACGTCGGGGCGGTCGGCAAAGGCATTGACAGCAGGGATAATGAGCTCCGACCAGAGTGGGTTAAGACTTCCTTGAGATACAAAGATAACGTAGCGGTAGTTGTTCTCCTGTCTCTTCTCAACTTCAGACCACCATGAGGGAAATTGGAAGCCCAGCTTCAGCGGCTTGCGAGGAAGCACACCGACAAATTGAAGGCACGGTGGCAAATCGGAAACAGGATACTCAAGGCTCGGCGAGCAGAGCTGAAGGACAGAGTCGTGAGCGGTGTAGAATGACCTCCATATCTTGCCATCGGGGATGTTTTTGCAGCCGCATTGCTTCAGAGTCTCGTGCCAAGCATCGTACAAGAGCTTCATGGGGCCTCTTTCCACGAGATCATACAGTGCCTTGTTCCTTTGGCGTCCCGACTCTGTAGAGTCGGGCCAGAGCCCTAGCGACAACGGTCCGGTGTCTTGACTTTCGGCCAAGATTGGCGAGACGCCAAATCCAATCGATTTGGGCAGTCTCTTGACTCCACCTGGAAGAGGCCGGCCATACTTGAAAGCCGTGAACCCCGAGTTGAAAACATCTTCGAGAACGATGATTTGTCGGTGGGGGTCGCGTGCCTGCAGCACTACCAGAGCTTCTTCAATGGTCTTGGCTCTCGTTGGTTGCATATCCATGAAAATGGCTTTGTATTGCGCTGCAAGTCTTCCAGGGCCCGGCGGGAACTGCGAAGCGTCGCGAAAGTTGAGGAAGACTGATTCGGTAATTGGGTTTTCGGCGAGGATATACTCAGCACCAGTTTCTTCAATCTTGGACTGGTACGCCGATGGAGAGGAGAATGCCACCTCGTACCCGACTTTAACCAAGTAAGATGCAATGGTGAATAGAGGGTTAATGTGACCATCGATGGGAAACGCAGCCATCAAAAGCAAAGGCTTCCTCGAGCCCTTGACGTCGTCGCATGTCTCAGTCACAGTCATTGCGTCAGATTGAATGAGTTGGATG
This sequence comes from Colletotrichum chrysophilum, assembly GCF_026319265.1. NCBI lineage: Eukaryota > Fungi > Ascomycota > Sordariomycetes > Glomerellales > Glomerellaceae > Colletotrichum > Colletotrichum chrysophilum. Next base: position 95,325 of record NW_026517371.1, on the reverse strand, counting down.
AGCCTGGCGAGGATACAACTGCACCTTGTCGTGAAATACTCGGGAGATGAGGCTCTGATGTCTCAGTATATAACATCTTCTGGGACCGGGCATCCCCCTCCCCGATGGTAAGCACTAACGGAGATGTTGCATTCATCTGGCGCAAGTCCAAGGATAAGATGCAGCCAGATGGGTATTGGTAGGTGGATTATTGCGGGTCACTGCATGATGGTTGCCGTCGATGGCAAAACCACCGGCCGACCGGCTCAGGGTTCGGCATGACCCCTCCGCCATCGCGATCTTGCCTGAAAGTGTTTCTCGTGGCACTATACCCCTCAATTTCGAACACCCGTGACTTGGATGCTACACTAATCCGATGATGACCATGGGCAAGCACTGAGTTGTGGAGAATTGCGAATGAATTCCTTTTGGAAAGATTTACATCTCACGGCTAAAATATTACTAAGGATCGAACATCAAATTACAGAACTAGTGGGAAACGATCACAGATGATACGTACATAGAATCCCACGAGAATACAATGGAAATGTACTACGGTTATCTCAAGTAGCTTCCAGGGTAAAAGCTTTCACCAGCGTCAACTCTTGCCCCTTAAGAGGCTCTCAAGTTGACCGCAGGTATGGTTTTACATAGGCTTATTTGCAATACTTGGACACGTGTTTCAACCCTATATTATTCCTTGTCAAACTCCTTTTCGTAATACTGAAACAGCATCGCGTTAACCCATGGAAACTTGTGTTTGTCTCATGATGGGCACAGACGACGATGACGGCGAGGACGACGATGATGATTACAATGATTCAATGATGACATTAAAGACAAGAACAATATCAATAGTATCAGTGTCACTGAATAAGAAGAAAACGAAGAGGATAAGTATGATAGCATAGGGAAAATCAAACGCCTAGCCCTCCAGACACTTAGCCAGAAGCGACGGGGTCAAGAATCTGAGCAATCACCAGACAACCATTCCCAGCTCTGCAGAGGCAAGCCGATCAAAAGTCTTCATGGTGAACAAACCTGCTTAAGACGTAAACGGAGCGACGATATGGGTGCGGGTCCGTGTTCGATGGTGGCAATGGTTTCTGTTGCCATCAGTCCAAAGCGACCGCAATGTCCGCTGAGTAACAAGGCATTGCTTAGTATCCAGGTGAGGCCAGCCCCCTCTCGTCTGCTCATGAAATTATCCTCATAGGTCCGCTCGACTTTTGGCATTTTTTTCAAAAGGCAAGGACGAGGCTAATTTGTGAAAAAAGTGACCGACACAAGAGATCGCTTTCTCCACATTCATTGGCATCTGAGGGACTCAGCTTGATTCAAGGGTTATGTTCCAGGGTAAGGTTGCGCGTGTCAATGAATAGGTTATTGAGAAGGGATACTGATTCACGCCTCCTGCTTTCTCATACACAGCACAAAATTCAGTTCTGAGGCTCAGCTGAGTTCGACCTTTGTGCGTCATCGCTTTTGACTACCCCTTGAAAACGAACGACAGTTACGAGGCAAAGAGCCCGAGGCAGGTTTTGCATTTGTCGTGCCGACGGCTATCACCCGAGCATGCTCATCTCACCGTCATCAGCTGTCAATCACCATCGCTTCGTGTCTGAAGCCTCGTTCTCTTGCACCGGTACTTCAACCCTAATTTACGTGCAGAGTTTGCCATCTTTCCCGATGCATTGACAAAGGCACTGTGTTTGTGTCGTCTTGGCGTCAAGCTCCGGAATTTTGCTGATGACCGCAAGTTTCGATGTAAGTTGTCCTCTTCCTCCCCCACTTTAAAATGTGAAGAGAGGGCTGTGTAAAAGATCACAGCTGCTGTCAGATCCAGGCTTAATTCAAAGCCGGCAAGGACCGCAGCTTTTGGATCTTGGGTCTTGGGTGGCTCATCAGTTGCGACGATGTCACTAATGCAGGACATGTGGTGTATAACTGAAGTCGCTGTATTCAGGGAGCTATCGAGATCAACTGCTAAATCGGCTACAACGCCTCGGTCAGCACCACCAACGGACCTACATATATTCAAGTTTGGGGTGAGGCGCATCGTTACCACCGCCACGTAGATCGAGAAGCTTGTCAGCGTTTACAAGGACGTTGCCTTCATCAAGCTCAATAGCCCCTTTGCGGGAAACCTCACGAACATCTCATGCCGATATAAGCTTTTCACTACCAACGGGCTTAACATCGAGGTGGTCGCTACCCTGGCGACAAGTATCTCCATCACCCGAACGGTGATGATGGCGAGAAAGGTGCTCAGATGGATGAGGAATGCATCGAGAACAGCGAATGGCACATTGTCGAGCAGTATATTCTTACCTTCGCCAGCAGTTGAACCATCACAGGCCTTTCAAACGAAGACCTTTGCTGACGACGAACGCATAGGTCAATTTCGACCCGTTATTCTCCAAGCCGCCGACACTGGATTTGAATCCGTTGGCATGTACTAACTCCTACGGGCAGCAATGTCAATTGGACCATCTTCCACAGTGATAAAGCCTGCAGTAACGATAATGGTTTTAATGGCAACAGCTCCGATAGCAATGAGACTGGCTACAAAGGCAACAATGCACACAATGGCTTTCGCCTGGAGAGCTTTTCGCCGGACGACGCGCCGATCAGGGACTATAGCAAGGGCTTTCAAAAGAGTCGCAACGAGGAGAGATTCCTTGGTGTTTTCAGGTTCTCAAGTTCGTTGCAGTGAGACTTGAATTGGTCAACTCAACAGTCTCGCCTTTGTCTTGGCGGTATTGAGGGAGCTGTCGGCTCTGTCGCCGGAGAAGCCCTCTCCACAGTGGCCGGCGCCCAGAGTGCTATGGCGAATGGCAACACCTCCAACGCCGTCAAAAATGCCACCAGCTCTGGAGCTATCGAGTGTGCTGTTCAGACTGAAGCATCCCTCCAAGCCATGGTAAAGACAGTCTGCCGGAGTTCTGAGGACCATCAAGTCCAAGTGCCGCTCGCTCAGGCCCAGACTTGACACCACTGTACCCCTTGCTGGTCCTCGCTTGACCTAGTAAGGACTTGATTTGGCTCATCAATAGATGGTTCGCATAAATCAGGAGGGCGGTGGTCTTCAGAGGATGGTGGTGTTCACAGGGTGGTATCGAAACACTGGCGGCGATACCGAGTACACTCTCGATCCCCCCGTCCCCGGTAGCTGAGAGCACACCACTCGAGTTCTCATCAGGCGTGTTGCTATTGCTGAGGCCGCTCTTGAGACTCTAATGACGCTCCCCAGGGAGATGCTAAACCGACTCCGCATTAAGGCCTCCTCTCACGGCGGTGGCGAAGAAGGCTTCTACGACGTGATCAAGTCCGGCGTTCAGAAGACTGGACCTGCTGTTCTGTACATTGCAAAGAAGGCTGTGCACGCCGTCATTCTTGTCATTGTCGTTGAGCTCTCCGAGAGATTCAAGGGTGCAGTCGGCGCGGAGAGCAGCGCAACTCCTTACAATTTAGGCGATAACCACAACAAGATGGGCCGTTTCAACGCTGTTCCGCCTAAGCAAGCTATCGGCAAAACATCTGATCACGGCCATAAGGCGGTGGAGGTGAGCGAAAATTCTCCTCTTGACTTACAATGATGGAAGACCACAATACTACCACCTTCTAAATTGGGCCTCAACGGAGTCCATGTGCCTTAAATAGTTGGCAGTCATTGCCACGTACTGATGAGACAAGGACGTCTCTCCCATCTTGCCTCAACATGGACTTTCCAGACGATGATCCCACCAACGGCCATGGGTTAGGGTTATCGTTGGCTGTCCAATTCGACTTTGCGGTTTGGGTATGTCTAAAACCATGCAAGGTTAGGAATTTTGCCCACTTCGATGGCCTTTTCACTTTTTTGGGGGTTGACGTTGGATATTCGTCGTTGGGGTCTGTCGTTCGTTTTTGGATGCTGGGCTAAGAAGTCGGCTCGGCTGGTCGGCGGTTCCGACTTATGGTGCCAATAGCAGGCTACTCAATCTATCCTATCCTTTAATACATCTATTCGACCCCTTAAATCAATGGCCAGGATCTTGTGACGCTGCCCTTTGCGGCTGCGTGACTCGTTGACAGTCCAGGGCGGGGAAGATAAGCGATAGTGCGCTCTATCATTCGCACTTTAGATTTTCCGTCACTGTGGCCGGTGATTACGATGTTTATGCCGCCTTAACAAACAAGGAAGGCACAGTGCCGATTTGTGGGGTTGATTGAAGATGGAATAAGGTTTGACAAGGTTCATCGACATCTCGTCGGCGATGCCCGCACACCAGCTGGTGCCCGCACTCTTGCTTATCCCCAGGACAGAGCAATGGACAGAACAACGGTGACATCGCCAATACTTGGATCTCTTGGATGAAGCCCAATGACGATTTCATCAGTATGGTGTTGGCTGCCCGCGGGAAACACCCGTGCAGCGAACAGATGGCACTGGCCAAGCAACATCATCAGGCACGACGGTTGTCTTGGCTCTCGAGTCAAACATGCACATCTTAAGACGAACCGATAGAGTGGAACTGCCCCAGGATATAGAGTAACCAGGCGCCGACTCCGACGGTTCCGGACACGAGTGCGCCCTACGCAAATGCAACGCTGTGAATGGGGGAAATGCAGCCTCAGTCAACGGACCAAGCAGCCTTAATTCAGTTTTAAGATCACTGCATGGATCGTCAAAAGCCTATTGCCGGCAACTGAATCACTGCACCCCACTTCAAGCGGGCGACCGACTCAACTGCGATTCCGATTGGGGTGTTTAGACTTTATGTTTGCAGAGCTAAAAACGTTCCGCCCGCTGACAACGTGAAGGGCCCCCCGAGCTGGTAGGCTTTCTGCAGGTGAGTGCAACGGTAACTGTGTTAGTCGGTATGAAGGGAGGGGCGGAAGGTACTCGGGTTCGTTACCACGCCGGGGCGGGAAGAATGCCTGATGGCTCGTGTAAGACAGACTAGCTCTAGTACGGACATCAGACGGCCTGTTGCTGTGAGACTTGAGACAAAGGTTGTCCGACCTGAAATGAGGGGTTCGCGGACGTTGACGACGACAACAACTGCATTCCTGCCTTGATTCTCTCAGGATGGCGAAGAAACATCAAACATCGGCTGGGAAAGCAAGGTGGAAGATCTTGTGCCCTTTTGACCGTTCTTTTACTCTCATGACCACTCCCAAGCCTGACTGTAGATTGGGACACACGCAGTAGCTTCGGTCATCCCGTGCATCCCCATATCGTTCCTCTCCCATCTCATCTCCTTTGTACCTGCGTCTCGTTCCACTGCATCCACCAGCGAATCTTGCGGCTGCTTCTCGTCTGCGAACTGCACCCCGGAGGTGTAAGGCGGTCGTCCACACCCCCATTTCGTTTGACTACAAAACATATCTTATCCCAAGCTCTTCCTCCCACCTGTTTGTCTTCTGCCCGTCCGTCTTCTGCCCGTCATCCACAATGCGTCCGTTCGTTTCGCTCGTTTCTTTCCTTTCTTGCCTGACCCAAGTTTCTGCTTGGGCCCCGCGCGCCAGCGGACATGGTGCTCCAGGGCACTATGGAGGTATGCAAACGCATGACGCCAGCTTCACACCCGACCATATCTTGAGGGTCACTCAAAAGAACGTCTCAATTGGTTGCCAAACACGGGAGTCGGTTGTCGTTAATGGCACTCTCTACGGCCCAACACTAAGGCTCCCGCCCGGACAAAGGAGTTGGATTAGAGTATATAACGACATGGAACACCACAACACTACCATGCATTGGCACGGACTCAGCATGCGCATGGCGCCCTTTTCAGATGGCACTCCGTCTGCGAGTCAATGGCCCATCCCACCGGGTCGCTTCTTCGACTACGAGGTTTACCCTCTGAAGTCAGAGTCTGGTACTTACTTCTATCATTCGCATGTGGGCTTTCAGGCTATGACGGCCGCCGGGCCTTTGATCATCGAGGATAGTGCGGAGCCTCCTTACGCATATGACGATGAGCGAATCATTATGCTTTCTGACTATTACAACAAGACCGACACTCAGATTGAAAAGGGATTGACTGCGTCGCCTTTCGTATGGTCGGGCGAGACCAATGCGGTCCTCATCAATGGTGTTGGGGTTTCCGTCGACGAAACAGCTGGCCAAAACGGCTGCAAGCTGCCTATCATCAACGTTGAGCCTGGAAAGACTTACCGTCTGCGATTCATCGGTGCCACGGCCATCTCTATGGTGCAACTGGGCATTGTGGGCCACGATAACTTCACCATCATTTCTGCTGACGGCGCGTACACCAAGCCTCACTCCGAGAATATCATGCAACTGTCTTCGGGTCAGCGCTTTGATGTCATCTTCAAGGCGAAGACTGAGGAGGAGCTCAACGGAACGGGCGACTTCCTCATCCAGATGGAAACAAAGGACAGGCCAAAGGTCTACCAAGGCTATGGTGTCCTGCGATACTACAAGGCCACGACTCAGATTAACAAGGCGCCCGCGACTCCTCCTTTAACGTTCTCCACGAAGCCCTATGAATGGGCCGAGTACGCATTGGAGCCTCTGGTGCCCAACAATTTTCCAAAGGCAAGTGAGGTGACTCGCACGATCAACATCGACAGCCGGCAGTTGTCTACGCAATCAATCATCTGGCAGATCAACGGACTGGAGTGGAATGAGACCTCGTCACCGTTCCCTGGTGATAAGCCGTACCTGGTCAACATCTATGAACAAGGGGAAGCCGCGATGCCAAACTACACAGCTGCGATGAACAACAACGGTTGGGATCCAACAACATTGACTTGGCCTGCGAAGCTTGGCGAGGTAAGCAATTATTATTAGTTGGCGTCTGTGGCATACGCTTACCAATTTGCAGGTTCTTGAGATTGTTTGGCACAACACTGGTTCCCTCGTCAACAATGGTGGTGGCGTCGACTTCCACCCATTCCACGCCCATGGTGGACATTTCTGGGACATTGGAAGTGGCAACGGAACATACAACCAAACAGAAAATGAGGAGAAGCTGAAAAACTACAACCCGGTCAAGCGAGACACAACGAACCTTTACCGATACGGCGAAAAGACGACATCTGGCGCTAACGCTGGCTGGAGAGCGTGGCGTCTGCGCGTAGAAGATGCCGGTGTCTGGATGGTATGTTTCATTCTGCTCGGCTCATCGTGAGACATGGGACTAACGAACATTCTAGATCCACTGCCACATCCTGCAACACATGGTGATGGGCATGCAAACTGTCTGGGTCATGGGAGATTACAAAGACATTGCCGTCTTGCCCCTCTTGGATACGGCTGGGTATCTGCAGTTTGGCGGCAACTCGACGGGCAACTCAACAGACGCGCCGACAGTAATGCATTTCTTTGAGGCGGATGACTAAGCGTAATCATGAATTCATAGACATATTTTGATATCCATAGAGCTCACTACCATCATGGGGTTTGGAGAGCACACAGAGTACGACACCACAATCAATCGTGGACCCGCTACAGGGATCCAATTTCTTCAATTGTTGAATCATGTTCAAGCCGTTGTGCACGTTTCCTGGGCTGGAACTGTCACTGGTGTCCTTGACCCAAAAGACTGACTCGCGAGCGCAAACCACGAAAATCTCGATGTTGAACATAAAACGGTGTGAGCCGTGATGCTTGGCATTGGCCAAGCGACGGGAACTTTGTTTTATTTGTTTCCCTTTACTTCTGATCGACATCTGTCCGTGATGGGAATGTCTCATTTGGTGGTGCACTGTGCCTCTAGCGCGGCAGGCATCTTGCTGTTCTTCGCTGTCTCCGTGAGTAGGCAACTTCCCTGATAAGGGCACTAACTGAATATGTGTAGGCGATCCTTTATGGTGTCGGTCGCGCCGCTTACAACATCTACTTCCATCCGCTTCGGCATTATCCCGGTCCCCGACTGTGGGCAATAAGCCGCCTTCCCTGGAACCTCGTCAATCTCAAAGGAAGCTTAGCCTTCAGAATTCGAGAACTGCACGAGCAGTACGGCCCAGTGGTCAGAATTGCGCCAGATGAGCTATCATACACCAGCTCCGCCGCCTGGAAGAAGATCTACGGTCAACGAACCCCTGAGTTCCCAAAGTGCTTTGACGGCCGTGGAATCGCTGGTCCGAGTGTGACCAACCCAGCTGCTCGCAATGGCGGCATTGTCACCGCTGATCAGGAGCCACATGCCAGACTCCGGAAAGCCGTCTTACCAGCGTTTAGCGAGCGTGCATTGAGAGAACAAGAGGAAATTCTGCAACTGTACGCCAACAAACTTGTAGATCGGCTACGATCCTCCAGTAAGGCAGGTGCCCCACAGGATCTGGTCAAGTGGTTCAGCCTGGCTGCCTTTGATATTATCAGTGATTTGGCATTCGGCCAGGCCGCTGGCTGTCTAGACGATGCATCCCAGCCATGGCTCCAGGTTATCGGGACTAGAGCTCAGGGCATTGTCCGGTATCAATTTGCGATTCATTACGGCTTGGAAGGGTGGCTTGAGTGGCTCGCCCCGAAGGCACAGAAACTGGCTCTCAAGAAGCATGGCGAACTCACAGCTGGGAAGGTCAAGCGAAGGCTTCAGGCCACCGAGAACAAGAAGGATTTCATGAGCTACATTCTGGAAAATCCTCAAGCGGACCTGAGCAATGCCGACCTCGTCAGAATGGCATCGGCCTTTATTGTGGCTGGCAGCGGTACTGCTGCCACCGCGCTGTCCGGCATCACGTACTTCTTGTGTCGGAGTCCTGAGAAATACTCAAGATTGACACAGGAGATCCGCAACGCCTTTACGAGAGGCGAGGACATCACGATGACTTCAACCGGTGAGCTGCGATACCTCAAGGCAGTCATTGAGGAAGGGTTGAGAATATATCCTCCAAGCCCCAGCGCTTTACCCCGTTTCGTGCCTGGTGTCGGCGAAGATATTGACGGCAAATGGGTTCCAGGAGGGGTATGTCCATAGCCCATAAGTACTTGTGTGAAGACCGCTAACAAGATCGGCTTGACAGACCGCAGTTGGAGTCCATCAACTTTCAGCTGCTCACTCGGGATTTAACTGGTCACATCCCAAAGAGTTCATTCCTGAGCGATGGATGGATGAAGATTTCAGCAGGGACGACAAGTCTGCCAGTCAGCCATTCTCATTTGGTCCGAGAAACTGCATCGGAAAGAGGTGAGAGAGTCGCAGTGGGCCCCAAATTGGAGACTTACTGACAACACCTCTAGCATGGCATATGCAGAATTGCGCATCGTTTTGGCCAAGATTCTATGGAATTTCGATCTTGAGCTTGTCGACATGGCTGAAGATTGGGTGAGCAAGCAAAGGATCTACCTCATCTGGCAAAAGGTGCCGTTGATGGTTAGATGTCGCCAGAGGGTGTAACTAAGAATTATGTATGTAATTGTAACAAATTGAACATACCCATCAACGATTCCCTGATACTCAGTGATATTTTACATTACATAGCTACATCCTGAGCATGATATACCTAAATTCCTTGATGCCTGTATGTCCTCAATCCGGAATATCCAGCTCGATGAAGCGTTGCTAGCCGGGCGGATGGATGCGAACAATGACGGGAGGAGACAGCGGGTAACGACAACGGCGCCATACAACAACGACGGGGGCGGCGACGACAATAAAGATGAGAGCAATGGTGAAAAATATCATGAGAATGACAAGAATAGTAGATGACAGGTTCGACAGAAGTAATAACAAGACTAAAATAAAACTTTTATGCGGCTCTCTGCTGAAGGTATTACGCTACGAGTATCCCCTCGAATAGTAGAACTCGTTCCGGATACCAAGGAATGTCGTTTTAATGTAGTCCTAGTCTATTGTCTTGGGTTCCTCACGGGTACCCTAGTAGCGTCGTACTCTGAATATGTACTTGGATGGCAGAAAGCTTAATGCTGGGTGGCCCTGGGGATTTTGCTCATAAACGTCAAATGCGAACCTGGAGAACACGTGCTTTCTGTGTATAACCTTCTTACCATCTAACTTCTTTTCCACTGCTTTCTCCGCTTTCTGTAATTGACACTACGCATTGTTTGTTCCTGTTCAACCCATCCTGTTTTCAAGTCCCGACATCCGCCCATTTGTGGCCCCATACTTTCACGATGCGATGTAGTTCAGTAGTAGAACTACCCCAGCACGCCTCTCTCCGAAGAAATCCGGCACAGGATATTCGATGGACGGCAATCCCACCGGAGCTCCAACTGATGATCTTGGAAGAGCTCGGTAGCTTGGCCCATGGAAAGCATTCCCTAGCCAGATTGGCAAGTGTATCTCGGCAATGGCAGACATTTTTCGAACCGCAAATATGGCAGACCCTGAACTTCCAATCGTCAACTCTTGATCGTACTCTGATGAAACGATATACAACAGACATTCGAAAAACACTGGTCAAGAAGATCTCCTTCCACTTATGGCTCAGAGAATACTCTTGTGACGATTGCGACCAACCAGAAGACGCACGCACAGCCACCTCGAACGATGCGAGTTTCATCAGACAGTTGACCGCACTTTTCTCTGCACTTTCAAGTTGGGAGATGGGGGGCTTAACACTCGAGCTTAGCGCCAGCTCCCCTAGCGACTCACAGTACCAGCATCCCGGTAGATGTGAAGCTCACAATCGGCCGACATATTCTCCTCGAGGTGCCAGGGAGCGATTGATCGGAAATCTCCTGCACGTGGGAAGTACCCGCAAATCATATTTTCCTAGGGTACCTGTGATTCAAGAATTTTCCATCCGGAAAACCTTTTATCGCAGCCTATCGGCAATTTCTATGCGAGACATACTGCAAAGCCTGCCGTAAGTCAAGCGTATCAACTACGAACCATGGCCTGCAGTTACACGGCTAGGACAGGCTGAGAGGAACAGGGCGAGCGCAATGCTGTTCCTAACGATCAATAACTATTCGACCATTAAAGAGGTGTTTTTATGGGAGACACAATCCCAACGGCTTCACAAACAGCGATTCTATGCCAAGAAATCAGATGATATTTTGACCTCGGCCGCAGTGAGTGCCAGCTTTTATCTCAACAGGCTCGCAATATCTCATGCAATCGATGCGAAAGACTTTTTCAGGCACTGCAATGTGCTGATAGAGGCTTCTTCCAGCTCACTACAAACCCAGCTAGCTGTGTCCTGGCCCAAACTCACCGATTTGGTACTTACTTGCCAGATTGACCAATGTTTGAGTCTACACAGCATAGCAAACCTACTTCAAGCAGCAAGTCAAGCAGCTATGCGCATGCCCCATCTCAGGACTATGGAAGTCTGGGCAGCCGCTGTGCACAAGGGCTTCATGTTCAGGTATGCTGTTCTAGGCGAGAAAGCTGAACTCACGATATATGTGACTTTGCATGTAGAAATACCCAACTGGGTCACATCAACGTGGGAAGCGGTATCAAAACAACACAGAAATCGGATTTTCGAACGCAAAGTCTTATTTATCGATCCGGCGACTTTGAATAAGCGCCACGATATTTGCAGACACCTTAGATTACGTCACCTGCTTCAGCAATGGAACTGATCGGAGTGTTTGACAGCCTTCAGTGAGGAGCATAGTATATATTGACCCAGCGATGGCAGGTAACAGGCAGTGCATTTAGAATCAACAATGCCTCAAAAACACAGCGAAGAATAGCGACGACATCAGGACCCAATACAACGTACTATTTATTTACGCATCACTCCATGATTATGTCTCGTATCACAGGACACACGTTCTGTTATTTTCTCTCACCACTATGACCAGGTACGGAACCTCACAGCCCCCAATCCCTCTTTTCTCTCTCGTCCACGTGAAGAATCCAATCCTAATTCGGACTCAGGTGGACGTCGCGTTCACTGCGTCCGCCCTGTTCGCACTTCTTGTCAGTCTCTAGACACACAATACCTAGATGGAAGACAATTCGTACCTGCTGTAGCGAAAGTTGGTGTAGCTAGCCACACGGCTCAAGCCGAGGTTTGTCGTGCACTCTTCGCCCGCTGAAAGAGAGTATGCCACCCAAGAACCACCAATACCCTTGAGCTGGGTGATGGCATTAACCGAAGCGTGGTTCTTGATGCGCAAAGCGCCGGCTAGATTGCAGCCTGGGAAAGAAAAGAAAAGAAGCTCTGAATTGAGCTTCCGGACGGACCACAGGTATCGAGAGTACCCGAGGTCTCACAGTTGCCAGACTCAACGGTGAACCAGTTGGTACGCGACTCAATGGGATCGATGACTCGGCAGGTCAGTGCGTCCTGGGCAATAGCTGTGCTAGCTAAGACAGCAAGAGTGAAAATATCGGCTCTCATATTGAAAAGTGAACAAAGATTGAGCCAGAAGTACCGAAAGGTGATTCAATTATGTCTTGGGAGAGTTTGTAACAATGAGGTTGATGGGGAAGGAATGACCAAATTGGTAGGGACCGAGACAGCCTTATATAAGTTTCTACAATAATTCATAATTCACAAATACAGGACATAAACTCCTACATACCGGCAGATTGATGCTCCAGAAGTATTTCAAGAATCTAACTTTGGTCTTACAGTTCCAAAGTATGGTTTACCATATCTAACTTGAATTATAAATCGTTCCACCAACAACTTGACAACACACACGAGGAGTCCCGCGATGCAGCCCACGGGCAGACATGCAGATGCCGGCGGGATGTCAAACTATGGGTCGTATCTCGGCCGAAGAGGTGCTCGAAGTAATGGCATCTTGTATGTGTCATCCTTCCACTATACTTGTCGGGACTTAGATAGCGTCTCCCACAGGCTTGAGCGTTTATTCCCTTCGTTGGTAATCCTGCGTGAGTGCCCTTGTCATCGAGTCACTATAAATTGAAGCAGACTCGCTGCCCAAGCTCGAATGCTCATGAGTAGGGTTCGATTTCAAACTGCATATCTGGAGAAAATTCTCTAGCGCTTGTCGAGACGCTATTTCAACTCCTATGGCCACCTTCGTCGACCGCCCGAGCCCGCAAAGCCTCCTTGCATCAACGCGAAAATCTTCGGTGTCATACCTACTTCCACGTTGTGAATACATGTACGCATGAAGAGCTTCTGGGAGCTGCAGAGCTACGGAATCACCCCGGTCAATGCCAATGACTTCAGGCGCGCGCGAGCCGGCGGGATGCCACGGGTGAAAGGACCATCCATTTTCGATTTGCAAAGAACACATGATAAGTCTGCTGCCGCTGAATACGTCGCCCTTTTGTACAGCTGGATCGGTGTCTTGGCTCTAAAGGTGGGGGCGCTGGAATAATCAACCATCATCCCATTGGATGCGGCGTTTGAATAGACTCCGAGAAGAGTTCGGTACGGCCCGTTCTGACCCCATTGTGCCCTTGACACCAGCTCATCAAAGTATTGCCACAAATCAGATCTGTAGAATTCTAGGCTCAAACTTTTGGCAATGAAAGTGCAAGATGATAGATCACATCAATAGTCGACTGCAGGAGTGAAGTCACACCAGAGGAACACATGAGGCCAAACAAGTCACCACTGCCGTATCGATGTTCAACAGCAACATTAACGTCTTTGCTATGATTTACTGCTATATAAAGCCAGGAATACTTCCAGAAATATGAGTCTTACTCCGTTGTCATCATCACCACCATCATCATCATCATCATTATTACACTCCCGCAACATAATTCACAACTCAAAAAGCTCTTCGACTCTGTTCCAGCCATGAGACTCACTATCCTGTCCATAAGCGCCTTCATCGTTGCGTCTGCAGCTCAAACTACCACTTGCACTGTCGTTGACCCTTCCGTCGATCACTCCAAATGGTATACTCCCAGGTCTGGGTCGTGTACGACCACAGATGGCGTAACGTCCTGTTCTGAATCTACCATCGCCGCCTATTTCTCCGCTCCTGGTTGTAACAATGCCGGTACCGTGCGCATCAAAAGCACTAGTGAAACGCGAACTATCGTACTACTCAAGGGCACTGGTGGTGCCGTCGTAGGATACTACGTCGACGCTGGGAAAGAGTGTACGCTAGCGTTGGTACCAAGCACATTTCAAGCTTCAGCACCTATCGGATATAAGTTCCTCTGAGCTTTCTGGACTTATAAGTTTCTATGCACAATGCCGTTGGTCTGGAGGCTAACCATGAATAACAGGTCTACCCGTCTCAAACCGCCAAATGGAACTGAATACATTCGTGGGAAAAGGCTATTATTTGGCGGTTTGGGTGACCGCCATTTCAGAGTGCATTTGGCGGGCAAAAGGGGTAGGGGCGAACAGATTACGTAGGCATCCACAAAGATCACAATACTCAAGCAGAACCTCAGACAAGACAATGAACAGACGGGGATAATTGTTTCGCCAATACATTTGTGACTCTATCTCGCAGCCTGGTCGGCCCTCTACTCCTCCTTGTTGACTTGTGGTTGCGAACATTGAGGCTTATTTCGGGATGGTGTCCAAGCCAGAGTTTAAATTAGAGTTGCGGAGCCAACCCGCCGTTTGGAAGCATCCTGAACGAAAGAAAGATCTATTGGATCCAATCTCCATATTGAACATTGGCCATGTTCTCATTTCTCATTTCCTGTCAATCGAAACAGCGTGCTAGCATATTTTGTAGCAATACTTCGCAAACTACAATCAGGACCTACTGTTCTTAGGTGACGAGATGTCCTTGGCTCCTGCAAATGCGTATGCCCGTATACTTTGTCAAACCCAATGACTACGAGGAATCCCAAGCGTTACATAACATATGGCTGATAAGCCGTCCCATTCCTTATCGCTGTGCGGTACAGCTTCTTGTTGGATCGATGCAGGTAGAGCTTCAGACCCATTGCGCTCACGCAGGCGATCAAGCCCATGACCATCATCATGATGAACGCCAAACGATACCGAGGCTCGTCAGAGTCGACAAAGAAGTAGGGAGCGATCAGATTTCCGATTTGACCCAAAACGTTGACGAGGGCAACGGAAATTGCACGTTTCTCAGGGGTTCTGCCCATCGTATTGGAAGTCCAGGTGCTGATCAAGGGGTTGGCGAAGTACATGCCGCCAACGTAGATGAAAGAGGCACCATAACGGGCGTTCCGGTTCTCGGTGGCGAGGCAAATGATGTAGCCGATACACCCAAACGCAATAGGACCCGCAAAGTGGTATCCACGCTCCTTAGTCTTGTCGGAGTGCCAGGCATTGACCAGGGATCCAGCGGCGGCGAAGATGTATGGGGGCGCCGTGAGCACCAGAGTGATCGTGTTGTTGTAGCCAAATCCACGAACGATTGATGGGAAGAAGTTGGAGAACCCGTAGGCAGCCGAGATGCCGATGTTCATGCCGACGAGAAGCCACATCTTGTAATCGAAGACACTCATCTTCAGTCCGTGCCATACACCAGTCTTCGCCTCCGCGGTGGAAACTCGATCGGCAAGAATGCGAGCAGCGGCGACTTTGCGCATGTCCTCAGTCATTGACCATCGAGCACTACCAGTTGTGGAGTCTGGATAGTCGGGCAGAATGAACAGGGCGATCATGGCAAGTCCTGCGCCAGTGGACGCGAGGACGATGAAAAGCCACTGCCATCCAGCCAAGCCGTACGACCCTTCAAGCGTGCCGAAGACCGCGGCAGCAATGAGTCCTGCGGTGCAAAATGCGAGTGTCTGGCCAGTGTATAGAAGGGCACATCTAAGCGCCATCTCCTTCCTTGTGTACCAGCAAGACATGACATAAATTGCCTGGAACCGATATCATTAGTCATAGCAACTGTCAAGATCGAATTCATACGTACACCAGGAAACAGCGGTGCCTCGACCACTCCTAAAAAGAATCTCACGGCAATAAGCCCTTGGTAGTTCTTCACACCACAAGTGGCAGCGGAGACGCTAGACCAGACCAGCGCCATGCAGCAGAGGTACAGGCTAGGCCGCACCTTTCCAATGATCATGTTCGAAGGGATCTGGCCAAGAACGTAGCTACCAATTCATTAGCATTTAAAGAGGTTCTGCGAGGTACAATAAACTGACCCAACACTTAGAATCGAGACTGCAGTGCCGTATTGGTACCCTTTCAGATCCAAGTCCTCGTCAAGGCTACTGAGTCTAGCCTGTCTATGATTCGATGTGCGTCAGCTTGAAGCCAAATGATGAACCATTATGCTAGGGGTCTTGGGACTTACGCGATGGAGGCA
Organism: Colletotrichum chrysophilum; assembly: GCF_026319265.1. Lineage (NCBI taxonomy): Eukaryota > Fungi > Ascomycota > Sordariomycetes > Glomerellales > Glomerellaceae > Colletotrichum > Colletotrichum chrysophilum. Next base: position 79,226 of record NW_026517371.1, on the reverse strand, counting down.
CGGTCCAAGTAGTTGAAAAGATACAAGACCCAGAGGCAAGGCATTAGAGTCATGTCAAGGCGTTTGACGACCTGCTTCTCCAGCTCTCTCCAGTTTGGGATGCCCAAAGCGTCGATCTGCTCCTCTGGAGAAGGCAGAAGCTCCCCCTTTCCGTCCCCATCATTTGCCTCGACGATTGACGGTTCTTTGTTGACCTCATCTGGGCGGTTTGCCTCGACGGCACCCGGGGGGGCGGTGCCTCCAGTATGTTGGGAGGGCTTTTCTTCGGCAACCATATCTTGCAAAGGAACTGATATTGACAGGAATGAAGAATGAGATAAATCATAGAATAAAGTCAGATCAAAGAAAATAAGAACGCAAGAAGCTTCTTATAAAGAAAGGGATGGAAAAGTAGACGAGGAAAAACAGTTGAACAACAGCATCCGTTGAGGCTGGATCTCGCTTCGCATTGCCCCGTCTCCCCATATCTCTCCGCTTCAACCCTCCTCATTTTCCCCAGACCCCGCCTCCAGATTTGAGATGCTCCACGCTAGCATTCTCAGCAGATGGGGTCTTTTCGAACGTGGATGTCGACTTGCCAACCAATTCAATATGAAAGTGATCGTCTACCAAGCCCGCCTCCCCACTGATTTCTTTTCCGATATCTTCCCATCATCCGAGGTTAATCAGTCGTTGATTCTCTTGCAAGCATCTAGCTACAGCGGGTTCGTCCAAGTGCAGTCTCCATCGCGAAGCCGTTCTAGGGTCTGGGCGGGCTCGGCGTGCATCTCGCAGAGCCGCTGAAATTTGACCATACATGGCTTCTCAAAGACCAAGATGGCAAAATATCCGACGCCTCGACCGACCTGAAAGTCGGGAACAGGGAGGATTTCAACATTTGGCGGCAAATTCGTCAAATGAAGCCTAAGAATGGTTGGAGGGGAGGAGCGCGGCGGGCGGGCCAAGATGGCGGGCCAAGATCTCCAAGACTCCAAGACTTCTTGGTGCTCGGGAGTTGACCGAAGCGCCTCAACACAAGATGGAATCTGGCTCGATGTTCAACTTGGCATGGAAGCTATGATCGCGCCCAGCAGAGCCGCCTTGGAAATGTTCAAGGTTTGAATCCTCCTCTCCGCACGGGGAGGCCAAGTAGATGCTCCGAATTATGGGACAGCATATCTCGGAAACCATTTGAAGCACCGACCGCTTCGCTACCTCTCAGTACTCCCTCGCCATGAGATAAGATTTCTTTTCATATTCTAATCTCTCCTTGCCTGACGCAAATCATTCCAATTACATTTCCGTGACACGTTTGCAAGATCCGTGTTCTGCGTTGAATTTCCAACCAAGGCACCTGAAGCGTCTTGCTGTGTTCTCTAATTGGATTGAAAGGCTTCACAGTTCGTCACTCCTCCACTTCGGCTCAGAAGGCGGATGAGCCAAGTCGAGGGAAATCGGGGCAGGCGTCGTCTTTCTTAGCGCTCTGCCATCTTTGTCAACAGCCTCCGCAATGACTGCTATACCTTCAGATACATCTACTTCGCGAAACGTGGCGTGAGTCTCGAAGCCGTCACGGTCGACTTCACCCAGGAAATCTTCCCTGGAGCCCGCTGCAGAGCGGACGTAGACCCTCCACGAAGCAGCCTCCGTATCCCCGTTCCACGAGACGTAAACATCCAAGTCACCATCTTGGACACCCTTGAAAGCCACAATGGCAGGTTCCTCAGCAGGTGTTCCGGTCCAGTTGTATCTGAAGCCACGATAGCTCTGCGTAAAGATACCCTCCGGAGCCGAGTCAAGGTCCGCGTGGAACAAGACCTTGCCCTCATGGCTGAACTCCGTCACCGCACCGGACTGGCCCCAGTTGATAAAAACATTATCGTTTGGCAAAACTTGCAAGCTGCCCTGCGTGTGCGCCGACAGGTCATCTGGAGCATCGTACGTCTGAATCGCTTTCGCAGTACCGTCGGTGTGGTTCAGCTTATAGATACGACCCCGTGAGAACGCGTTGGTCTTTTGAGGCGCCGAGTGGGCCCCGTTGTCAAACAGAGAGATGATCTCGATCTTTCCATCTGCGGAACGACTGCGAAATCGCGCGTGGTGTTGGTAGCCGAACACGTCTTCATTGGCTAGCGCGAATGAGGAACCTCCATGGAAGCCTCCGAGCTGCCAGATGATCTCGCCGCTGGTTCCGTTGATCTTGAAGACCGCCGCGACATTTCTTGCCGACATGAGATAGTTTCCTTCCTCATCCTTGTCGACGCTATTGATGTGGAAATAGTTCCAAGCATCCGTTTCACTTTTGCCACTTCCAGGCAGACCGGCTCCAAAGTCGAGCGGGAAAGCGCTATCTGAGAAGAGTAAGCCATAGGTAACCAACCGACCCCGGGTGTTCAATCACTCACACTTGGGATCAACGTGGTCAAAACTCTCCCATTCAAAAATGACGTCCCCGGTGTCAATGTCAATCTCTATAAGAATGATTAGCAGCAGACTGACATAAAACGGAGGAAAGCGTACCTTGAAAACCCCCTGAGAGGATCCAATTCTGCTCCGCAGTCCCTCCCCATGGCTTCAACGACACGGTTCGCGGGATCGGCGTCTCCACCAAGGCCGTCTTCCCGTCAACGAGCCGGAACTCGTGCGCCGAGACGAGCCGGTGCGATCCGACCTTGACCACCTTGGCGACTTCATAGTCGGGCCCAAGGAGCGTGTGGTAGCCAAACATCCTACCGTGCTTTCCATCAAGCGATCCTTGAAACGCACGCAAGTACGGCTTCCCGTTCCAAGTATCGGGGCGGAAGTTCGCGACCCATCCGGAATGGTGTCCTATGCCGGACCAGACTAACTCTCCATCGTCTCGAAAGATGTAAGCTCCTGGCTGGACTGGACCACGGTGACCTTCTTCGAAACCCTCGTAGGGCGCCACGAAGATGAAGCCCTTCTCCACGACATTGCGGTCGGCCGGAACCGTAATGTTGAGTCTCGGGGCGGCAAGTTCGGGGCGGGACCGGAAGCGCCAGTCAGCGGCTGCAAGAGAGGCCAAGCTGAGGCATGCGACCCCCGGAGTGAGCTTCATCCTATAACTTTTCTTAGATTCAAGACTTTCCCACGTTTCAATGGAAGACGAGGGGTTGATGTTTTGTGAATGTGAATATGGCCGAAATCCTCGAAGCTTTCGTCTCAGCTTTTAAGCAGGAAACCCTTGGCTAATCCCAATGAGCCCAAAACGCAAACACCAGTTGATATGGCGCAAGAGCTTGATCAGTTGAGCGATGCCGCGCTTCAAATCCAACATCGCCGGCTGAATCGGTTCGGGCCGGTCATCACCCACTCGGAAGCCGTGCCGCTGCTCTCGTAATTCAATGACGTGCTCTCAATCCAGCAGATGAACAACCGCGACAACAACCACAAGCGCGAAGATTGATTTGATGAGGCTTTTACATCCAATGCCGGGGTGCCATGTCCCTGCTCGGTGCACCTCCTCCGAGTTCCTGCGACATCCGCTGCATCTTAAGATGCTCGCCGGAGCGCATCCGCGATTGTGGGGCCGAATATTCATGTCTCCAGCTGGCGGGCCACTTATGTAGGCGATCGGGACGACGAGGTGCAGCTCGAACGACTAGAACATCTAAGGCAGCGGGAATGATAAAAGTCATAGACACGACGAATGTACCCAATATGCAAATACGCTGGAGCTCCGTCCGGATACCACGACTCTGGTCGATTACGTCCAAGTGCATCGTCGGCAAACTCGATTTGTTTCTGATGATGAAAGCCAGAACGCTCACCCATTATACAATTCACATTCCACAATCACAATCACAATCATAATCACCATCTTCACGTGCGCAAGCATTCAATCTCAACCGGGTATATTGTTCACCAACCCCTCGACCCCATCCTCCCTTTCTGGTTCACATCCACTCTAGAGCTCGCAAGCCTCGCCGGTGTTCTGTGTAGTACCCAGCTTATCGTCGCAGTTAATATCAAATCGGCTCTGCGCCAGAGCGTTCGACTTGGCGATACAGCAGATCTAATCCCAAGTTAGCATCTCTCCCCCTACATTTCCTTCTTCAAGTCAGATGATAACTTACTCCCCTGCCGAAGTCCTTTCCACCGGCGCCGGTGCAAATACTTCCATCCGTCATCACGTTGTTGCTAATGTCTCTGCACAGAAATGTCGAGGCCTGCGCGGAAGCGAGAGCGACGAAGACGCTCGTGGCAACAATCGTGAACTTCATTTTGCTGGTTGGGTATATGATTCAAACAAGGCTTTGGAGCAAAGTAAACAAAAACTGGGCGATCAACGCTGTAGTGTAGAAGACTGAATGAAGAGGCTGGATGAACTTGAGATGAACCAACCGTCTCTCAAGGTCCCAGTTCATCCGTTTTATACATCGTCAACAAAGTCGAGTCAAGTCATGACAAGAGGCGCCGACAGCTGAGGGCCCCGCCTCACTCGTTCCGGCAGAACGACCCGCAATCCGGTACGACACTGCGCTTCACACGCGCGCGCCGAGTCATTCCCCCCCGGCCGCGCCACCCCGCCGGTACACGTCTCAGACGTCTGAACTGGGTCCCTGAAACTTTGACAACGGCGTCGGCGAGAGCTCTTTCCCTGTCGCTGCGCGCATCTTCATATAAGGCCAGCAATCAGAGGGCGGCCTCGCGTGAATCGTAAATGGGGCCCCGGTCTGAATGCATCAGCTTGTTCCAGAACGTTGGCTTCCCTCAAAATAAAGTTCACGATAACCTTCCGAAATAAGCTGCAAACTGGGCAAACTAGCCGGAGAAATCCACGCGAGTTGCCTGACGTTGCGTCGCCGCGGAACTCTCCACACAGTGATCACCCGAGCTTCGTCAAAGTCCAATGGCAGAAACGATGTATGAGCTATGAAACTAGCTCACCAATATACACTCTCTTTATCCCAGAATCCATCCGTTGACCCCGTCTAATAGAGCCATGCAACCCAGTTGGATATCATCGTCCACGCATGCCTTCATAACCGTACATCTATGAATGACCAAGCCCACTTTACACGACTACGACGGAAAGGCCTGCTGTTCAAGTATGCTTCGTTGCCTCTATCGTCGTAATCCTCGCCGTCGTCTCTCTCGTTGTCCTCGCCCGTCTTTGGTCGTCTGGCACCTTCGTCCGGCACCTTCGTCCGGCGTCTTCGTCCGGCGTCTTCGTCCGGCGTTGTCGCCCGTCGTCTTCGTCCAGCGCCATATTAGGCAAAGTAGCTCTTCCACAACACACCCTCCAGGTCCTCAAGCTGTTCCTGAGTGAAGTACTGCATGCAACTGTTAGCTTGGTGTATGAAATAACATGTGACGTGCCGACGTACCTTCTGATCCACGCTCCAGCTGTCCTGTCTGGTCTTCTTGAAGTCGGAAAGAATTGCCTTGGTGGCTTTACCGACGACTCCCGGGTCGCTAGCTGCACGAGTCGCCAGAATTTGCAGAACCTCGGGCATCCAGGACGGCGGAGGAGTGGCGTACGGGAATGCTTCGATGAGCGCACCCAGACCAAGGACAGCCGCATGCCTGCGAACGATCTGCTTGGTGGTGTCGACCGGCGTCTCGGTGCCTGGGAGCTTCCGCTTCGGCATGGGGTTGAGACGCAACTCGTTCTCGTAGCGCTTCTTCAGAAGCTGAATGGTAGGATCGCGGATGCGCTTCGGCGAGCACCTGATCATGCCGGCCAAAGTGGCAGAAGCGCAAGATCGCACTTCAAGCTGCGCATCAGCCAGCATGTCACTGACAGCATCAAACAAGATGTCACGCTGCTTCTTCTCGATGAGGAACAAGCGACGGAAGTAGATGACTTGCATGTTGACCATGGATCTCAACCGCTGGTGCCAGCTGGTCGCAGACTTGCCAATCCTGACCAGAGCATCAATGAAGGGACCATCTTCGCCTACGCGGAAAGGAATGTTGGGCAGGTGACGGTAGACATGATAGGCGAGACGCATAAGCTCGGGGTCTTCTTTGACATCCATCATGTGGAGGAGCTGCTCCATGTAAGGCTCCGGGAAGAAGGGCATCAGCTGAGTACACTCCTGAGACGAAAGCGTACTGTCCAGCCAAGTCAAGACGGTCTTCGATCCGGAGGTGTAGGAAGACGGCGTTTGCTGTCCGGGCGTACGCTCTTTACGCCACTTCTCGAGTCGATCGAAGATCTCGCGCATGGTAGCGTCGAACTCCTCGGTGCACTTGTAAGGGCGAATTCCCAGAGACGAGGCCTCCTTGTTTGCCTCCAGCAAACGGTCGACGTTCTCGAACGATTCGTGGTACCTGGTGCGGTAGATGGTAGCGATGACCCGACCCATTGCCTCACGGACCGTCTTGTACGGGTGGTCGATATGAGCCAAAAAGTCTTCGAGAATCGGTTTCTCGTGACGGAAGTGCCAGCCAGCGTCAGTGATAATAAACTCGAGCACTTGCACCTTGCTCGACTCCTTGAACGCGGCATTGGACGACATATCCAGCCTGAAAGCACTAAGGGTATCGACCAACTCGTGAGATCGACGAGGGTCCTTCGGATCTACTGTCAGATGCAGGCAGGAGACCCAGTACTGCAGGTTCTCCGGCGTCAGGTCCTCGTTGAGAATCTTCAACATCAACGTAGCGGCGAAGCCCCACACTTTATCACGGAATTCGAGGGGGTCGTCACTAGACCCGGCCATCAGTGCCGCCAGTATCTCTGATGTCGCCCGGTGCTGGTGCTTATCACTGCCGTCGCCGTATACGTCCGTAGTGAGTTCCTTGACGTCGTCCAGCGTGATCTCCGTCCCTCCGTAGTGCATTAGGTCGAATACGTGCATGAGCATGTATACGTTGCCCATACGGAACCGATCGGCGCCCGCGTCGCGGGGCTCTTGCTTGAGGTAGTCGAAGCAGGTCTTCAACCAGTCGCGCGTCAGCATTTTGCCGATTTGCGACCGCACGGCGGCCTCTCGCTCGTCGTAGTCGGTAAAGGGGTCGGGCTTCGCACGAGAGGCGAGGAACTTTTTGCCCCACACAAGCCATCCGGGATGGTCGGAGTCCACCATGTATTCAGCCTTGTTGGGATCGGAATCAGCGAAGGCCGCGAGATAGCGGTCGGTAAAGTCCTTGTCGCCCTTCTTCACCTCTATCGCCAGTTTATTCCGATCCTTCTCCTTCTCCAACAGGTAGTTGCGGTAGTCGTGGTCATACGCGGCGCGCATCTCGACGGCCTCGAACACGGAGGTGAAGGCGGACGTGTAACTAGCCCGAAGCCCAGGGTGGGTATCGTTCGTGCCTTGCGCGACCAATTTGATGAACTCTGGGGGTGCCAAGGTGTCGAAGCGTAGGCACAAGTTGGTAGCAAATATCACGCATCGGGAGGCAATCTTCCAGTGCGCCTCCTTGGCCATATCGACCAGCTCCAAGCCCAAGGCCGCCTTCTTCTTTTCGACACGTTCGCGACGCTGGACAATGAAGTTGTGGCGGTTGTCAATGGGGCGAGAGCAGTCTTCCGTAGGACGGATCTGCTCCACAAGGTCCTGATTGACGATGATCATCCGCTCGAATGGCTTTCCGAAATCCAATAGGGGGAACAGCGCAGTGGCGCCCAGCTGCTGGATGCTGGGCTTGTCGATAGTGCCTGCCTTTAAGTAAAGTCGAAGGGCCTCCGGGGCAAACCGCCAGTCTTTGACGATGGTCCTCAGTAGACTAGTGAAGAAGAGAGTATACATGGCACCCTTGATGCGATCATGGTCGATCTCGTCCAGGGCGACGCGAAGCCTCTCGATAAGGACCGGGATGACGAGGGGGCGACCGCCGATGAGAGCCTTGAGGGACGAATCCAAAGCGCTTTGTGCTACCCGCCTGACGTCGGCGTACGAAGACACGGACGACTGGGCTAGGTTCAGAAGTAGCTTCCTGTCCAGCTCGCTCTTCTGCCTTGCGGAGGCATTGTGCTTAACTCGCAGCAGCTGGTACGCGTCTGCACGCTTGATCAGTAGAGGACGCGGGTAGACCTTGCGAAGACCGCTAATCTTGAAGGCTGAGATGTCCGACTTGTACAAGCGAAGGTGTCTCTCCAACGGGTGGGCAGAGCGCTCGATACCGACGTCGGTGATCCATGTGCGGTAAGCGGCGTAGAGCGCGGTGAAGCAAGACACGTCATCCTCTTGCTTCTGGTTGAGAAAATCGTGCGTGCGGCATAACAGCTGGCCGACGTCCTCTCTCAACTCATGCAGCTTGCCGTAAGCTGGGTCCTCCTCGGTGAGAAGATAGCCGGCGTCGTACCGGTACTGAGGACGTGTCTCCTCATCTTCGGCAGCCTCGGCCAGAGGGTCATCGTCATCCATCGGGGTGTCGCCATCACCGTCTTCCTTCGCACCGTCTACCGTCTCGCCGGCCGCACGATGAGGATCAAAGAGAGTCGCAACACCAGATATCACCAAGCGAATCTGCTGCAGCAGTCTTGAAACCTCGTCGGACCACTCCTTGTTCTTGCCCTTACGGCTGACCGGTGGATGCTCGCCCATCAAAGAATCCAGCTTCTGCGCGGCTGCCTTGGTTTGGGAGTCGAACAGCTCGACGGCGAACTGAATCTCTCCAGCCGAGGGCCGGTGCCACTTGATGGTCAGGTCAGCAGGAGAAGTGGTCTTGCCCCAGTCGCCTACGTCAAGGCCACGCTTAATGATATCGGGCTCATAAAGAGCGCTATCGATGGGATAGGTATGCGTCAGGTTCAGGAGGAGATGATGAATGTAGTTGGAAATATGGATCGTGGGAAGACCTCGGCACTTCTCTTGCATGTACTTGGCAACGTCGTGAAGCTCATTCTGGTACTTCAGAACCTCGTTTCCGACGTGAACGACAACCATGCCAAGCATGCTGACATGCCAGACCAAGGCGCGGTCTCTAGGCAAATAGTCTGTCCCACTGCTTCTGTCGGAAGCAGCGTGGTTGTAGTCGATCTCGTTGCGAATGTTGACGATGAGCATCGGAATGAAAACCTTGAGCGTCTTTTCGGGATTGACCTTGCACAGGGCGTTGAGGATCCACGCCATGGCATCCCTCGCCTGGTGGACAACGTGTGTTGATACGAATGAAGAGAGCTTTTCGAGGGCGGTGTCGAAGAGCTCAGGAGACAACGATGCGAAGAGAGGAGAGAGCGCGGCGGGTAAGGCGTTGATGACGTTGTCCTCTGGAGTGCCTCCTCTGATATGGGAGGCGTCTGGCAAATTCTCCAGCAATGTGAAGACCTTGCCAAGAAGGGCGATGACGAACTCGCCAAGTCCTGCCGTCGAGGATCTCAAAATATTCGCCTCGTCTTCATCAGAAATTTCAGTCTCGTAGTCGAGCTTAATATCCTGTCCCTCGCGCTCCATGCGCTCCATCTCGCCTTGGACCCATTGCATGGCCAGGCTAGTGTCATGAACGGAGTCGTTATCCTTGACCAACGGGACCATGGGGATGCTGTAAGCCACACTTTGGAAGAAGTTGAGGGTGTACTGCGTCTTTCCCAGGTCGTTGGCGTCAATGCCGGGCAAGGCCAGGGCGAGGAGGGCTGTGATGTGGCATCGGAAGCCCTTGGTCTTGGACATGACGTTGGCGATCATCTGCAGGCCGTTCAGACTTGAAGTAGTACGGTGAACTTCAACCAAGCCCTGCAAGCTGGGGTAGAATCGCTGCAGAGCGCCGGGCAAGATGAGATTGGGCTCCAGGTAGGCCAGGCCCTGGAGAGACGCGTAGTAGTAGTGAGCGACTCTATTGCTCTTTGAAAAGAGACCCATGTATGTGACCTCCTTGAGAGCTGTTACGAAGCGTGCCTTCAGAGCAGGTGTGATCCTGCGTTCTTCGGGCGTGTCCAGCTCGCCACTCTTCTCGCGGTTCCAGCGAGAGACAAAGATGTCGGTAAGATAGACGGTGAATTGGCCGAGGAAGGTCGTCCAAGAACCGGCATTCGACGGGTGGTAGAAGGTGTCAATGGCCTCAAGCAAACCCTCCAAGCTGGCCAGTATTGAACTCTCCTGCTCCAAGCACTTGGGCGAGAGAGAGTAAACGATCCACCTGGCAATCATGTACGCCGTTGGGTACTTCTTCTTGTCCTTCTCCAGGTACAGACCCAAGCCGGACGAGTAATCCAGCGTCGAGTACGGAGAGTTTGACTGGCCAACGGGGATCTCTGTCAGGCGCAGAACAGCCGTGAAGATCCACTCAGACTGCTCCTGGGTAAAGATGCCGTGGGCGTCGAAGGGAGTGTGGGTCGACTGCAAGAAGTCCCTCGCCATGCGGGAGTATAGGTCGATAAAGAAGATGTCGAAGCTCTTAGAACGCGCAATCAGAGACCACAGGTGGAAAAGCGTGGGCATGAACTCCTGCGGCTGGGAACAAGGGACGTTCTCGGGGGCCGCGTCGGTTGGCAGCAAGGCGTTGATCGTGCCGACAACGATGTATGCGTTGGACACGTCGGATGTGCTGAAGTAGGGCAAGAACTCGTCGAGCATCTCCTTGCGGTCTTTCGGGTCGAAGTATGTCTGGGCGTGTAAACATAACTTCCATAGCTGTTTCTGCGATCGACGTCGGTTGGTTTGATGTGAGGCAACTTCGGATGGCAGGACGAGGGCCTTGATTTCTCTCCATAGCGGGCGCCAGTCGAGTAGGAGGTCGTCTACGGGCTTGAGGTAGTGGTATTTCCTGGTGATGACGGACGTTAGCAACAGAGACGACGGGGGGCGACGAAGGACGACGAAGGGCGACGGGGACGACGGGGACGACGGGGACGACGAAGGACGGCGGAGGACGATGGACACACCTAGTGAGCACGACGACCATGCGCAAGAAACGGTCGGCGGTGCTGGGGTCCAAACCGGGGGCCAGACAGAGGTGGTAGTAGAGCTTCGCCAAGGTGGAGCGCAGCTCTCTCGTCATCTCGAATTTGAGGTTCAGCCATCCTTGCAGCTCTCTAGTCCAGTGCAGTGCGCCTGGGCTGAAGTCCTCGGCCTTGATGGCGATGTAGAGATGCTTGAGGATGCCGGCGAGGGCTGCATCGCGTTGCTCCTCCTTCTCGACGGGGAAGGGCAGGTGGTTGAAGTAGCTGAAGGTGCGCGGACGGTAGCGCTTCTTGTCGTCCTCGTCCGTCTTGGTGTAAGGAGGGCCGGGGGAGTTGGACCGCGAGATGGTGTCGACGGAGGCGAAGTGGCTCGACAGGAAGTGTGCTGTCGAAGCGGCTGACAGCGCAGCAGCGTGGTTGGAAGGCTGAGGCCCCGGTGTCTCGTCCATTGTGTGTGTAATTGTGTAGTGATGCCGTCTACGCTCGATGTTGAGGAGGACGGCGGACGACGACGAAGACGACGACGGCGACGAAGATGATGGGGGAGGGCCGAGCGGAGGGGCAATGGCAGACGGCGGTAGTGGCAGCTACTTTGTGGTCGCACAGGTGCAGGCAGGATGTATCCAGCTCCCGCTTCCACACCAACTAAGGTATTTAAACGGCAAGAGCTGGGCGTCCACGGTCGGTCGGGGTGTCGTCGGGCAAGTCCACGATGGCCGGCAGGACAGGTAGAGATGCTGACAATCCTGCGGTGGTCAATTGGAAATGCAATCACCGGCGGAAAGATGGAATGTGGTCAATGCAGTTTCCCCTCTGCCTCGAAATAGGGCAGGCAATGGGCGGCGGTGGGGGATGCAACGAAAAGAAGGAGAGGAGGGAAAAAAAGAGAAGGTGATGTTGGAGGTCGGGTGTTCTTTTGGTCAAATACCTTGCCTGCCAGGCGTGGGCGTGGACGGGGGAAGATGGACGGAGGCAGGCGGGACGGGAATACGGTGGTGAGGACACAACCAGACAACGACACACACAGGCGCAGGCGGGACAGAGGAGAGAGGTGCAATGCAGTGTGCAGTGCAGGCACAGGCACAGGCAGTGCGAGTGATGATGCAGCAGAGGGCAGCCTGGGCCTCACCTTTGCTGGGAAGGGCTGGCCACACGGAGCAGCAGTGAGGTCAGCTCCCCCAAGGAGACCGCATTACATAAGATAGAGCTTTGGATGACCATGTATTCTGAAGCCGTGTTTTGCAGCAGGGGTACATGGAGAGGGAGGGACCTCGTGCCCACCACCCAAGGTAGGTCCACCTCACTCTCTCGGCTGCCTGCCCTGACGGCGCGCGCTAAGCTTAAGCAGCCCGCCCAGAGCAGCAGGAGCATCGCAGCAGCAGCGGGCAGTGAGTGGTGACGAACAGCACCTTCCACCTGTACGCGTTCTTGGCAGCCTTGTCTTGTCTGGGTGCACCTGCTCTTTCCCAAATATCCCTTCCCTCAATCGCCCCACTCCCCGTCCGCGACTTCCACTTTCTCCTCGGGTGCAGTGGCAGCTGCTGCACCTGCGCAGGGCCAGTGCTCCCTCCCTCCGCACTAGCGAGCCGCTTTCCTATGGCCATGTACCTCCATGTTGCTTCCATCTGTTTTAACGACGCAGACACATGGATGGTACTTGCTGCAACATCTACTGATCCAGGAAGCTCTCCACTTGGAGGAAGCAGGAGATCCAACCCGTCACATCCATCACCAACAACACTCTGACATGCAGCAAGCAAACGACATGAAGCTCTCGCCAGCAAGCAATCAAGCAATTAAGCACCTTCTGTAGTCAGTCTAGACCTCAACACAGTTGACAAACATGGCCGACAGGAGAACATGTTGTCTCCTCCATGATATGCCCGCGTCACCAGGGAGAAAACAACGCAAAGGAGTACGAGTAACCGGCCGTCCGCTCACATCCCACAGCATGAACCACCAACATCCGCTTCCCGACGAACACCTCCCCCAACAGCCCCGTGATCGCCAGAACACGTCGCATTGTCTTCCACCCACGTTGCGACCAGGGCCACCCACCTTGCAGCCCACGCGATCATGGCCACCACCCAGACAACGGCCCTCGACCCTCACTCCCGCACCAAGCAAACCTGCCGCCGCCACGGATACCTGCATCTCCAGCCACGTCTTGATAGATTGCCCTCCTCCTTACTCTGTATCAACATTGAAACCTGCATTTGCGACCACTCCAACAGCCTCTGGCCACTGTCTACTGATTAGTCAGGCCTCACCGGACCACCCTCTGCCCACTGACTCGGAGCGGGGAGCCGGCCGAACACTGCCGGCAGACAGACAGAAAGACAATGGATCCTGGGACCTGGACCTTTAATGTGGCCAATGCTCCTCGCATCTTGTCACTCCCTGAGTCCCTAGGATTTCCCCGTTTCCAGCTCCGAATTCCCATTCCCAATCCGCTCGCCGAAGGCGGACACCAGAGGACGCAATCATCCGCCGCCACCACCATCTCGGACACTTCTATGTGATGCGCACTCAACCACCATCAGCCAAGCCGTGTTTCAGTGTCACGATCGGTGTGAGGTGCTGAGGTGGAGGGTAGGCCGCGTTGTCTCTGATCTGCCTGCGCCTGTAACCCGACACCTGGAAAGTTCCATCCCAAGAAACAAAAGAGACCTCACATGACACCCGGGAAGGATTCTTGCGTTCCCGTCAAAAATCCTGTCGCCGCCATGGAACAAAGCTAGGGTCCAGAAAAAAAGGGGTCCTGCACGCCCGGTACTTTATCGTACCTTGGGCATGGCGCGAACAAGTGCCGGGTCGTCCCCAAATTTCAAGCAGCACTGGCAGCAAGTCATCGTCGCATCGTCGGCGCTGTTTTTAGACAGTCGCAATTCATGTGATGGGAATCGCATGTGGGCGCACGCTCAATTGGAAACCGCATCTATTAGACCTTTGGATGACGCAATGTCATATTTTGACTGCCACTGTGTAGAATCATCACTATCACAACCCATCATCATAATTCATGAGGATGATTTTTCTGTTGCTTGGAAACTCACCTGGTCAGATTTCTCGTCTCCCATCCAAACCATCACCTAAAGCGAAATCCCGCCCGACCACTCGGCGCCGAGGCCGACGCCACACCGTTCCGGCCCGGGATCAATCGGGCCTACCGAACCATGGCCTGCCGATCTAACTTTTTTCTCGCCCAGATTCCCGTCTATTTCCATGGACCATGAGGAGCCCAAAAGAAAACCCAACCTACGAATATTCGTCCACAGCCCCAGCCCAGACCACGTCGTATCCTCGATAAATAGCACAGCATCATACGAGCCCCCTTTCTCGTCACCCAAACATTACCTGCCCTCTGGCGTGACCCCCACCTTGGCGCCACAGCACAACAGCTGACTCATCCGTCCCAACCCACATCAAATACAGGGCCCATCCCGAAACTGGTGCAAGCGCGGTGACGTCGATAACCTCACCTCACCACTTTTCTCAAGACCACCACTCCAGCTTCATCAGCATTCATTACAACTTCACAAAATTCACACGCTCAATGTGTTCCAACTGTCATCATGGCTGTCGTAGATGAAGAAGCAAGTAAGTCGCCATCATCTCTCCTATCCCCAAATCGAACCTCACTAACAATCCCCCCAGACATGTCCAAGACCTCAACCAGGTCAGTGGCCCAGGGCAACTCGGATGCGCCGCCCCAAAACGCCCTCATGGCGACCATCTCGCGCACCCGCTCCCGCACAAACACCATCCTCGAGAAAGTCTCACTCCGCGAGCGCATCCACCACTTCACCTTTGCATGGTACACACTAACGTGAGACCTCCCCTCCCCCACCCCGGCGCCGGCTCCGACCCCATCGGCCCCGACGACCCCGAGCTAACCCCCCACTCGCAGCATGTCAACTGGCGGCATCGCCCTCCTCCTCGCCGAGACGCCCCACCGCTTCACCGGCCTCGACACCATCGGCCTCGTCGTCTTCCTCCTCGACATCCTCCTCATCTTCCTCATCACCCTCGTCCTCTGCCTCCGCTTCTCCTTCTTCCGCAAGGCCCCCGCAAAGGCAATCACCCACCCCTCCGAGTCCCTCTTCATCCCCACCTTCTTCCTCTCCCTCGCCGCCGCTCTCTCCAACATCCAGCACTACGCCGTCCCCAAATGCGGGCCCTGGCTCCTCACCACCCTCCGCGTCGCCTTCTGGCTCTACCTCGTCGTCACCTTCTTCGCCTCCGTCGGCATGTACCACCTCCTCTTCACCGGCCGCCGCCGCCTCTCCCTCGACAGCATGACCCCCGCCTGGATCCTGCCCATCTTCCCCGTCATGCTCACCGGCACCCTCGCCGGCTTCATGTGCCGCTCCCAGCCCCCGGCCCACGCCGCCGCCATGCTCGGCGCCGGCCTCGCCGCCCAGGGCCTCGGCTTCCTCGTCTCCGCCTTCATGTACGCCACATACCTCTCCCGCCTCATGACCGTCGGCCTCCCCGTCCAGCGGCCGGGCATGTTCATCGCCGTCGGGCCGCCCAGCTTCACCGCCGCCGCGCTGGTCTCCATGGCCGCCGACGTCCCGCGCCTGATCGCCTCCGAGGGCTCGCTGGTCCCGGCGTCACTGCGCTCCGCCGCCTACCTCACCGAGATGGAGAACCCGGGCACCGTCGCCTTCGCCATCCGCGCCGTCGCCCTCTTCACCGCCGTCTTTCTCTGGGGGTTGTCGTTTTGGTTCTTCTCGTCCGCGTGTTTGTCAACTGTCTTCGGCATGCCGGACCACTCGTTCCATCTGAGTTGGTGGAGTTTCGTCTTTCCCAATGTGGGGTTTACGGTCGCCACCATCCGCATCGGCGAGGCGTTCGGGAGCGAGGGACTGCTGTGGTTGGCGACGGTGTTTACGATTTCGTTGGTGGCGGTGTGGCTGTTTGTTGGGTTCTGCTGCGCCAGGGCGGTGGTGCGGAGGAAGCTTGTCTGGCCCGGTCGCGACGAAGATAGCGACTAAGATGCGTATGTCGTCGTCATTTGATTCTTTTGGAGCTCGTAATGGTAATTTGGACGGTGGACACGATAGAGCCGCCGTCCTGGTAATGATTTAGACTTAGACCGGATACCCCGCCTGAAAGAGGCATTTGTATAGTTTGATAGATAGAATCGAAAAGTAATCTCTTTAGGGAAATATCTGGGTAGCAGATCATCACGCTGTTGAATGATATCTTTCTATCGTGAAGTTCCTGTCCAAAAAGTCTGTCGATTCAGCCAGAGAGTCCTTGTGCCACTGGCGATAGAGAGTAGACGATCCACCTGGTAATCATGTATGCTGTTAAGTACTTCTTGTCTCTCTCGAAGTACTTCGATGCCGTGCTCATCGTCTTCGCGATATTTTAGATCTATCCAGCTAACCCTGGAAGTCGCCCTGCCGTACCGTTAACCGTCGCCTGTATTCACTAGCATAGGAGCGCAGCAGCTGAAGGGTTTCGCTCGTGGATGGGTTGAGGAAGATCTCACGTAGCTACCTGTCTTCGATGTGATGATCAGACTAAGATTGGGGCACCTCAGCACAGCGTGGTTCTTGTGTAGGAAGAACGTTGTCTGGTTCCTGTGCCACAGACTCAGACTTTCATCAAGATCAGACTCTTGATGGAACACCTTAGAAGTTGAACGCTGTTAATGTCTCGTTTGGCAAGCTGGAGCAAGGCAAAGTCCACACTGTGGGTTAAACGCTGTTCATTGAGCCTTCACTCAAGGCACTCTCACATCACATTGTTCATTTAAACATCGTTTCTTATGATGAACGACTACAACTGAGCATGCATTTCCAGACTCATTCCTTTGCGACCGCCCAGACAAGGAGGCGTCTGCTCTATGTTGGAGTAGTGGACCTAGGCCATGTGGTATGTGAAAGAGTCGTAAATTCTATTGTGAAACTCAAAATCACACTCCTCTGATCGTCGCGTCGTCGAATCATCTACATAAAATACTTGACTTCGTCCATCAAGTTTGGAGTGAAGGTGTCGCTTGTTTGAGTCAAGAGGTACATCGCCATTTCGTAGCACTTCTCTGATTCCCACCTGAAGGCGACTTGCAAATCACACCTAAGTCGACGAAGCATGTGGCACCGTTGAGACTCAAAGGATGCTCTGTCTGGGCGGTTAGGGTAAGGCACTGAGAGCTCGATGGTCCAAATCGCTGCCTATACCTTAAGTCTTGGACCTTCAAGGTCCATTCGTACATAACGATTATCAATCCTATTGTAATTGATGGTTTCGACCTATCAAGGTCTTTCACATAGGTCGTTGTCATCTCCGATACAACAGATTTAAATTATAAGCAATACTGAAACGCATTCAATTCTTCATCCTAGACATATCCCTAAGCCATTCACCTTCACGCGGTCTATCTGATTGCTATTTCTATACCCAGTGGCTGCTACAATGGAAACGCCATTACCAGTCGTACGGCAGGGAGACCTGACAAGGCACTCTATTCAAAAACCCACTCTCCTCAACATGCCGTGGGAGATCTTGAACCACATCCGGAAGGAGCTGCCAACGTCGTCACGGATAGTGTTCGCTCTCGCTTGCAAGTACACATTCCACACATTCCACCCAACAGGCACACTGCCGTGGCTTTCGAACCCCGAACGACGGGCAATAATCCGACTCATTGTGAAAGATCAAACTGACTATTGGGCATGCATGCTTTGTCCACGGTTGATACGGTGGGATATCAGTCAGCCATACCTCGCTAAACAACAACACACCCGACAACATACTTCTAAATGTCCTCCTAAATGTCCACATTTCAGTGAGCGCGAGCGCCGAAAGATATTTATTAACTGGGAAGAATCAGAGCCTTGTAGTTTGGATTGGTTTTGGTTGAATGAAAATTGGTATGGTAGAGATTCTTGAGCGAAGCACTCGCAGGGCGTCAACCTGCGCGCGCAACTGGCTTGCTGCATACTCGGAGCAACCCCCTTGTAGCTGGAGTCTGGACCCATGCTTGTGGCATTATCTCTTCGGCATATGAGCCTACAACGCTGGCTTGGAGGAACCAGGATATCCAGTTATGCAGAGATCTGAGAGACTGGCCGTTGAATACGCGCGTCTACGTGTATCGGAAATGGATGTCATTACGATTTCGAAGAGACTGGTGAAGCTGGGATATGGTTGCGAGTCCATTCCCCCTTCAAATAGGTCATCTTCATACAAAACTTTAGGTCAGAACCAGGAAGAGGCTGAGGTTGACCGACTGCAACGTATTCGCAAATAAAAGAAGTCTGGCTGATACTTTGTCCGATCACATGTTACAAGCAAATATTCACAATTCTGGAAAAGCGCAGGGCAATCACCACAGCTTATGGCACAGCATAATTATTACACAAAAGAATTCAAGTCGTTACAGATACCTCCGGTTCAATTGGCCTGGTCTTTTTAGTCTTGATGTTACTGTCGTGAATCTCAGCTTGCACGCAACGACAAAACACACTGCCTCATACCGGCATTCTACAAACCTCACGAAACAGGATCTTCTGGAACAAATCCATGCCAACGAAGCAAGCAAGAAACTTTCTAGAGCTGACCATTGCATGATAGACACTCATCCTCCATCCCATGACCTCCAAACATCCACCCACTCAGCACCCTCGCCATCCTCGAGGGATGAATAAGCAACCGCCATCACATTGAACCCATGCCGTCACCCCGATCCAACATCCCAAGCATGCTTTCTTGGCATGAACATGACAGCTCAGAATCCCGCGCTCACAAAGCGTTGACATCATACATCATGCCTCGAGGGACCCCTACTAGGGCTTGGACTACACTCATGCCCAACAAAACCTTATCCCGTCCTCACGACCCTTCGATGCCAAGCAAGGCCAAAGACATCCCGCCCGCCGGGACCCTTTTGATATCTTTCCAGACTTGCCGAAGAATGCTGTCACTCAAAAAACTTTACATCGAGGAAAACTTGCCATCTCATATCCCCGCAGGACGACATCTGATATCAAATCATGAGACTATCAAAACTCTATTGGACGACCAGGGGTATCTACCTCAAGCAGGCGGCAAGAACGAAGCAAACAAGGCCCCTTGTATGGCGCCATACATGACGAAGAAAGTCACAACCTTGCGTCCCAGGGCAGCTCTCTGGGGGTCAAGCAGGCAGTCCGCAACCCACCAGTACCAGACGGCATATCCCGATGCGATCCGTGTGATGATCTGGATATGGTACGTCGTGATCGCCAAGACGGCCAGCAGGACCTGGGACGCCGCCAGCGAGAGCACCACAATCTCCCTCGTGCCCATCACCGTCATCGCGCCACCAGTCGCTGCAGCCTGACTCTGACTCTGACTCTGACGCTTGCCCGTCGTCCCGCCCTTCTCCGCCGTCGGACTCCGCCCCAACCCCGAAGGCCTCTTGAGCACATCCAACCCCGACACGATCAGCAAACCCAACACCGGCGTGGCCAAGGCAAACAGCGGAATGTTGCCGGGGGTCCAGTAGCGGAGGAACCCAACGCCCCTAGTGATGCGTCGGTGATTAGCAAAAGTTTTCCACCGATTTCTAAGTATGTCAAAGACCCAACCCGTAAATCCCCGCAAGTACCGAACGGGTACCTCAACCACTGCAGGCAGGAAGAGGAATCAAGGGTCGCGGATAGGGCTGATGGAACGACGAGAGCGGATACATACCAGTAGTGTTCCTGTACAAAGGAGTAGATGCTGGGCACGGTCCGCCCGCACCATGCGCGCGCCTCGGATGCGCCGGAACAGTACCTTACCCAGGCCAGGTACTGCGGGACGACGGAGCCCATGGCCACGAGGACGCCTCCGACGCCAGGCGCCAACAGAGCCGCGAGGGAGGCGGTGACGCTTGCGGGTGTGATAGGGCTGGCGAGCAGGCCATGTACGATGATGATGCACTCGGCTGCGAAGGGGATGCCGTTGAGGAGCCCGTTGGAGCGGCACGCCGTGGCCAGGCCGAAGGCGGCGCCTGCGGAAATTTGCGCTGCAGACCAGGGGAGAGAGCCGCGGTTTTGCGCTGAGGCCGAGGCGAGGATGTTGTAGCCCAGGAAGGTGAGGAACGCGAACGGGGCCTCGGCGTAGGGCGCTGAGAGGAAGAGACCTGCTGGCGAGAGGATGTGGAGAAGGGCTGAGAGGAAGGCGAGAGGCTTGCGGTTGAACAGACGGAGGGTCAGAGAGTACAGCGTGAGGATGGCGAGGAGATGCGTGACGTGAGACGTCACGATGCCAAAGGCCGCCTCCAGGGAGCCGCTGCCATCATCGTCAAGACCGAGGCGGCGGGCAGCACCGGCGAGGGTAGACGCCAGGTAGGGCAGGACGGCGTTGAAAGCCCATTCCTGCTCGTAGACGTAGCCTCGCTTGGCGGATTGGGTGAAGTAGATGGCATCCCAGCGGGTGAGGCGAGTGACGAGCGACAGGCCGGACTCGCTGCGGTTGAGCATCAAGGTCGTGGAGGTGTCGTATGACGGGGCAACAGCGCTGCCGGCGGCGATGGCCAGCAGCAGACCCTTCCAGGCCAGGTACGCCGCGATCAGAGTCTGGCGCGGGTTGGAGTCATGTCGGGCGAACATGACTGAATGACGTCGGAGGCCGTGGTGGTGATGGCAGCGATGGGTGGGTGTGCCGAGACGGAGGCCGGGGCGCTCGGTAAATCGCAGAGAGATGTCACCGGCCGAGCAGCCCTCGCTGGAGACGGGAGTTCGGCGGCAGGCAACAAAAGACTCAAAGTTTGATTGCTGGGTCGAGTCCCGCGCGTGGTTCGATGTCACTGCAAGGAGCTTAGAGCAGAGCTGCGAGCTTAAGCTGTAGTGTGAGGTTCAATTCCATGTCCGCGAGTCGGTCGCGAGCCGCGCCGTGCCGGACACGCGGTGCCACCTGGCCAATTGGATGACTGGAGGAAGTGGCGCACGGGGCAATGCAAGAATCCGCTCCGACATTTTGTCCACCCATTTTGTCCCTTTGTCACTTTTTTGTCTTGCATAATATTTTCTGGGTCGGATGGATGGGCTGTTGCGCCGGACTTCGGGGTCGGCAGTGTCCCTACAGAGTTAGGTATCCAGGATTCCAGGAGCGGGTCGATCTGATGTTACTGCGGATGTCACTGTGGGCTGAGATATTTTCTTGCTATTTTTTCCTCAGCCCTCTGATTTTTCTGGAAGCGTTCCAAGCGTTCGTTTTGGTGCAAAGAGCCGCAGATTGTGGATTCCAGACGGGACGGTGAAGAGCTCCACGAACGTCGGGTGGGGGCATGTCAGGGGCACCTCGCCGCTGTCTGGACTGGGTGACTGGGATGGTAATTAGCGACTCCTCAATTCCAGCCTCGAGCATTGAGCAAATCCTCCTCAAACCTCCTGGCCCGTCTCGTTCCTCATCTCCCACGCAACAGTGATCGCGATGGGGACCGTTTCCCCTGTGGCGAAGTCTGAGCAGAGGCTCAACGGGGGCCCATGGTCCACTGGCAGGGCTCAATGGCCGGTTTAGGGCCAGCTCCCGTCATCTTGAGGGCTGGCGAGCGAGTGGAACTTGGAAGACATGGACATCGAGGGGCTGCTACAGGAGGTCTTTCCCCTGAATTTGCCGCCCCGCGCCCCTGAACGGCGAGCGTCGAAAATGAGCATGTCGTCCATGTCATTCCAGTGACTTGATTGGAGGCCGACAGATAGGGACTTTGATTAGAGATGTCGATGCAAAAGAGCACAGCCGCATCCAGCGGCATGGGTCGGGGAAATGGGGCATCGGCAGTGAGGCTGAATGGACTTCATCAGAATACATGAATAACTTTTGTGCTGACCATGATCCGCAATGTTGGCATCCCATGATGCGCCTCAAGGAGGAAATGACATGCCGGGAAGCCCCCAACAGAAGGACAGGTTAGGCTGCTAGGGATGCAGGTGAGCCACCAATTTAGAATTCCAGGCAAGCCAACGGCAAGCCACTCACAATGTATCCGGGCAGAGTACTCACGTGCTGTGGAAAGTACCTCAACTCCCGGGAGATCCGCCGTGTGCTGCTGCAGTTGGCGGGATGGACAGATCAAAGTGGAGAGGAGTGGTTGGTGGTGGGTTCACTCAGAGTTAGAGGGCGGCCCAGACAGATTCCCATGTCGCTCCTGTCATTTAGGAGAGCCCGATGGACGGATGAGATGGCTGAGATGATGGACGGGAGGGTGAAGCATGTGCAGGTACGATTGGCAAGAATGGACAGTAGGTACAGTGAGATGTGATCAGAAGCGCATTAGACAGGAGCGACTGTGACCATGCCTGCCTTAGCTGCCACGCTGCGCACCTTCGTGCCTTCCTGATGGTGGTGCCATTTAGTCTCATCACGTGAGGATGGGTGCCTTATCTCGGGTATCAGGCACAGGAAGGTGCATTCGGGAGTCGGGAGGCAGGAGACACGCAGTGTGAATTCCGTCAAGGAAGGAAAGTCGGCCCCGATCCTGCCAGCAGCGGCGTCGGGGCGGAAAGCAGGTGCACGCCGACATGCTGCTCCTTCCCCCGACCGCTACGGCGTTCACCGAACAGGCACTTGCTCCTCCCCGCCGCCGCTGCTGCCTTCCCTGTTTGACTTGGCTCACCTCACCTATCCCACCAAGTGGAGACCGCATCTGCACCTGCACTTCCGTTGCAGGCACAGCGGTACTTCGTTCTTGCACTTGCACTTGCACTTGGTTGGGCGGGTGTTCGCAGGCTGTCATCGGAAGACACCTTCCGAATTGTGCATCCAATCGAAGGCAAGGTACGACCTGAACACAACACAAATGGAAGTACGAAATACGACGGCCACATGAACACCCGTCGAGGCCTTCACCAACACCTGTGAAGCAAACCATCGTCCATCCCAGCTGCTCCCACCTGGAAACAAACCTTCCATTCGCCTGCAACAAATCATTCTGTTTCTGTTTCACATGGCTCCCCGGCTGCTCTCGGCCCAGCGAACCCTTCCCATCCAAAACTTGCCTGCACCGTCCGACCTTTTTCGCCCGTCGCCCTATGACGAGACTTGGGGTAAGGTACCTCTAGTCAGATTACCCACGATACCCTCGACACCAAGCACCGTGGAACCCAATCTCATTGTCCACCCGCTCACCTGGCTACCGACAAAAACCATTCTGAGACGAGCAAGAGACATGTCAAGTCTCCTCTCCGTTTAAGCTTCGCCCCCGGGCAGACAACGACGAGACCCTCGCCGCCAACAAGCGTCACCGGACGACCAGAGACCCTTCGCCCATGTGTCTGTTCGGCACCCCAGACACGCACCGCATTGGCTGGCCCGTCTTGACTTCGACTCCTTCCGACGCGCCCAAGCTTGTTTTGCTCGCCTCGCTGCGAGGCACTGGCTTTCGGCGAGCACTCATCTGTGGGTGCTGTGTGCCTGACCCTGAAGTCCCCGAATGGAGGCATTCGGCTGCGAGCTTACCGCCCTGCCCTGCTACCACCCAAGAGAGGAGATCAGCCTGTGCCACCGTCTCTCTTTACCAAGGGCGCTGATCCAGTGACCCAAGTAACGGCATCGGGCAGAATCGCCGTCCTTCTTGCTGACAGCCGATCTGCCTGCGGGAACCGGCAGCCAAGAGCATTGGCGGCCGCGAGCGTACCGGTACCGTCTCCTAATCCTCCGTATCCTAGCTACTGTGAATTCGGGCATTCAATCACCGGGTTGGGCTGAACACCCTCCATCGCGATTTCGATGAACATCACCACCTTTTCCTCCTTAGCCTGTCTCTGCGCTGACGAGGCTTTCTTATCCGATTCGGCCTCCATGTCGCCAATCGCCAACTGACAGCCGTCTAGACAAGACACCCGCAGAGACGAGAGACAATACGTACCCGGCCTGACCTCACCGCCGTTGCATATCAGCTCCTGTCTTGCTTTCTCGCCCGCCTAGTGGACGATCGAGAGATTCGAGACGCAGGTGGTGAGGTCGCATCGCAGCTCTAACCAACAAGTCCTCCCTCGACTGAAAGTACCCCGCCAATCTCGGGAAGCCGAGTCCGAGTCTGCGCGCGTTCGCCGCACCTCTTCTGTTATTTCTCGGCCAATGGGGTCTTAATGGTGCAATGTTAGCTGCCTCTACGCAGTACACATGCTTTGGGGCTTTCGTCTTGTTCGATAGGTCAGCTTGCTGTCTCCGCCGTTGACAGGCCCTAGTCTCGCGTCCCGCTCTCCACCGCACCACAACAGCACGGGCACATCACGGCTGAGATTTCACAAGACCGCAAGTCCAGACCGTCTGGTTTGTTGGGCTGCTGCAACAGAGTCTGCAATTGGGCATCGCAACTGTTATCCTGTTTAGACTATGAGCGACTACTGCGCGTCTGCGACCACATCAGCAGCCAGGCACGCCTGGCACTACCATTGTCAACTGCAGGTCGAAACAAGCGCCTGATACAGAGAGACAATAGCCTTCCACATGTCAGTGAACTCTGTGCTCTGGCTGCCAACAACCATGGGCCCAGCGACGTGTCACGCCTAGCAGAGCACCCTAAATCCTCGGGTTCCTTTTGGCTTTGCCAACCGCATTAGGTGCGGACGCCTATCAGTGGACGGTCTGATCTAACGAGGTTATCCGCTCGAGACGTCTCACACGTCGAGTCTGGCTGGAAGGCCAACCGCCCGTCCACGATCGGGCTCGTCACCACACGTAGACGTCGCTAAACACCATCAAAAACGAAGTGGTGTTGCCGGTGCATCACAGGCCTGTTGCCAGTCTCAAAGTCAACTAAGGTAGACAAGCCGCCAGGTCAGCGTCAGCCACGACGACAAGCAGCCAGCAGATTATCTTCATCAGTACAACGCAGCATTGGGCTGATTAGTACTGTTCCAGCAGTATTATTACACAACTTTGACACTGCCGACTTGGGATGCCCAGCGGCTGGCATCTGTTCAAGAAGGATTTTTGGTACGCTACTGGACGGGTGGTGGCTTGTGCGGTACCAAGCTCGAGGTTTGCAAGGGGACCCCGAGCTACCCGCTGCCCAATCCGAGTACGAACCCACCACACCACAGCGGCCACGCGAGCTGCAGCCTGAGTGTGTATTTGCAGGTAGTGTCCGATCGGGGTGGCACACCTGGCTCCAGCGGCCATTGGCTGCTTGTTCGCAGACGGCAGGCCGTGGTGAAGGGCTCCAGCGATCCGGTTTACGGTCTGAGCATCTGACTGACACCCGCTGCCTTGATTCCTGGGTGGTCTGGCATATCAGGGTCGTCAAAGTGGTCTGTCTATCGGATTGGCGACGGTGAGTACCGATGACGACTGACATGAGAAGACGGATACCAGGACGTCCGGATTTGAGAACCAAATCGGCCCATGATGGCCGTGTTGTTTTTGCAACGAATTGCGCGGGTGCAGCTCAAGGCCATTCCCTGCTGGCGAGTTTGCGAGCACGCAGCTCCGCAGTAGCTGCATTCGGGATATCCCTTCCGCCTCGACAACTAGAGGGGACG
Source organism: Colletotrichum chrysophilum (assembly GCF_026319265.1). Taxonomy (NCBI): domain Eukaryota; kingdom Fungi; phylum Ascomycota; class Sordariomycetes; order Glomerellales; family Glomerellaceae; genus Colletotrichum; species Colletotrichum chrysophilum. The sequence goes on along the minus strand of NW_026517371.1, from coordinate 53,963 downwards.
CGCAGCCCCAAGTCCAAGGTCTCAATTTAGCAGCAAGCTTCCATGGTCACACCCAGTGGACGAGTTGAGAAACAAGACGATCTGAAGATTGAGAGGGCGTCTTCGATTCGCCGGGCACCTCCCTCTCGGCAGCCGTGTTTTACTGGGGCAACAGAAGTGAACTGAGAATGGTCGCGGGGATCAGAAGAAACTTGGAGACACCACCAGCCGCGACGAGCAGCCTGTCCTATCCGCGTCGCCCCAAACAATGTCATCCAAACCAGCCGGTTCATTTACTTTTCCGGCGCCTCGCACAACAGGACAGGACTGCACAATTCTCGCAAAGGTGGAAGCGGAAACTGTTGACCACATGAGCCAGGAGGAGAAGAGGCTGGGGCGCTGGAGTCTGGCCTGTGACCCCCGTCCGTCTGATCTGGGGCCTCGCAGTTCGCCGAGGAGCCGACGCAGAGACGAAGTGGAGGCAAGCAGCGGTGCCTGGTCGATGACATTTTTTCTGATTTTGAGTTGCGAAGAGAGTTGTGGACTGTGGTCAGCAGTGGGAAAGGAAGTGCCGCGACATGAGGTACACAAATCACAACACAACAGACGGCACAGGTGGGAGTTGAGTAATACCAATACCACACGCAGCACATTCCACGAGAGAGGGCCAGACCAGCAAACCAGACAAGGAGTGCAGAGCACCACAATGGCAGTCGCGGATGCCGAGGAGTCAAACGGCCAGGCGACGGCAAGACAGTCTCAAATCCGACCGATGTGCGCTAGATGGCGGAGACGAGCGAGACGAGGCAGCTAAACAAGCTGCTCTAGTGCAGTGCACCTCGCGGCTTACAAGTGGGATTGAGCGTATTCATGGCTTGGAACTGGCGCCTGCACGAACGAGCGCCTTGGGTGGGCGCTATGCGGTTCGCACCACGGCTGCAGATTAGGCCATGTCTACCTAGGTCGAGTAGAGAAGAAGCCACCAAACAACTACTGCATAGTAGGAGTGCCACCTCAGTGGGAGACAACGGGCGTCTTGAGTTTTGGGAACGGGCTTGGAGTCTGGCGTGGGAGAAATGAAGAGCATTCTTCTCTGCCCTGCCGGCAAGGCAAGCCTGCAATAAGCCTACATTCAAGCATCCACAGCCCCGTGCGCTTCCACAATCCTTCCCCTTGGTTTCCGCTTCGAGGAGGTGAGTACGTACCACGCCTTGTGCCAGTACGTATCCCTCCAGCCCCTTACTGCAAGGCTTGTCGCCTGCACCGAGCAGAGCCTGTGACGGTCCACGGAGCGAGGGAGAGAGGACTTGTTGGTGGAGGTATGTACCTCATCTGGGACTTGGGTAGGTAATTCCCTCGCTGAACCACCCACTGCGACGCAGGTGACAGACGCAGCTTTAGTACTGACAGGCACGAAGCACAGCACAACACAACAGCACAGCACAGCACAGCACGGCATAAGCAGCATCACAGCAGCACGCCCAGTCACCCAGTCGGCCGGGTCTTGCCCCCAAAAGCGCACCTCACCTCCCGCCTGCACCGCACCGCCCTTTCCCCCCAGTGCCCACACTGCCCACCGCCCACTGCCCCCCTCAGCAGGCCCCCCATCTCCCCCCTCCCTTCCCTTCTTCCCCCGCTGGCAGCAGTCGTCGTCGTCTTCGTCTTCGTCGTCGTGGTCCTCCTGCTCGAAAAGGCAAGGTACCTGGCTCGTCACCCATCGCACACCAAATATTACGTACCCCTCTCCCGCATTCCTCTCTCTCTTTTCCTCCTCCTCCTCCTTCTCTTCTTCTCCCTCGCATCGTCGTCTCACGCAAACGCTTTTCTCTCCATCTCTCTCTATCCATCTCTCTTCTTTGGCAGACTGGTTCGCCCTGTTTCTGCCCCAGAGGCGGCAAGCACACTTTCTTTACCTTCTTACACCAAAAGAAACGAAACAAGTACAAGTACAACACCACCACGACGCCACGCGTACCAGCACTACTGGGACCAGCCAAGCACAGCACACGCAGTACGTACCGGACGGCGACCATTGCTTCCCGTCTGCTGCTCTCTGGATCCCAAAAAAAGGACAGGGAATCCCTCTCACCCCGACGGCACACAAACTCTCTTCCACTGTTCCAGCACCTGGGTCTGCAGTTCGGCTGCCGGAGTTGGCAGAAAGCACATTAGCAGAAAAGAAGGAAGGGGAAAAAAGAAGAGGGGCCCTCCACCGTCCTTATTTCCTTTCCCTTCCGGCTCCGTCCCTCCATCAGCTCAACCCACACCAAACAACCGACTGAAGCTTCCCTGTGTGTGACTTCACTTGCAAGACCTTCCTTGCGCGTACATCTGACAGCCCACTGACCTCGACCCCGACGGCTGCTCACAACCGGACGTACCTTACCTACATCACCTCGCCTGGCCTGCCGGTACCCTTGCATTTGCAATTCTTTCTCTACCTACTTACATCTATCTGGACCCTGGCGGCCTTCTCTTTTACCACTTTCTCCCACTTTCACCGTTCCAACTCTCCAACCCTACTACCTGCCAGCCCTCCCAGGCCAGACTCGCCTGCGCCCTACATCCTCATTACGACGATATCACCTCGAAACAACACGTCTACTGCCGATATCGTCCGGTGCGCCTGCGAACATCGTCACACTCGTTGCGGTGAAGAATCCCCGACCTGCTCGATCCAGCTCAACCAGGCATCTACATCTGCCACGCATCTGCTGCATACGGATCCAACACCGCTTCTTCTTCCCGGCACCTCGAGAACCCGCCATACCGGGCTCTCATCCCATTGGACCCAGTCCGCTATTCCTTCGGATTCCGGTACGCCATTCTCTATTTTGTCCACCCTCATCACCTCAGCTCAGCCCACCCCGCGCCCTCGGACGCCCAAATACTGGGTCCTGGTGCCACTGACCGCTTACGAGTCAAGCCTGTCAAGCCCATTAAAGCCCACCACTCCTCCCTCGTCTTAATATCGTTCAAGGACAGCTTCGCTGAGCCGCAACGAAGAAGGGTTCTCTGGGCTGACCACTAGACCACTAGCCCACTACTTGTAGGGCGACGCTCATTTACAGCTAAAACCCAGAGACATCCCGTCTCACCCCCCTTTTCATCATCTTCCTTTGTTCTCTGGCAACGCCTCTGCCGGAACCGTTCGTTCTGTCGTCGTGTCGACCATTTGTTTGAATCCCAGCGATCGATCAGACGTCAGGCACACTTCATCAAAGGTGCTCATCTGCGGTATTAAACCACTTTGACGCAAACCCGGCCCCTTGAGCAGAAGCGAGCTGCATCACCCCTCCTGACCACCTGGCAAGTGGGGAGCTCGCCCGATTCATACGAACTTCCGAACCAGCATCCCTACACCCTCAAAAGATAACAGCCTGCACTGCCCTGTTGGTGCGACGCTGCATTTCGACTGGGGAAACGCGGGGAACATACTAAAGCTGCAGTATTCTCCAGCTCTACGAGTCGGCTTGTCTACGACGACGGCGTCCATGAGTTCAACACCGATTACAACCAGTTCGAGTTAACAATAACCATGTTCCTCCATTCGGGCGCTAGCCTGCATGGGCACGAATACTCTAACAAACCTACAAATGCTCCTCAGCCTGCGCGACGACGAATCCTCCTGCGCTCGTCGCTTGGCGCATCCCCTCTGCCGCGTACGTCCATCTCCAACGACGACACCGACAACCGCACAACCCGACCCAACCGCCGCCTGTCACTCCAGAACCCTGTGCCAGCCCCTCGCCCAAGCGTACGCAGGAATCGCCCTGTCTCGGATTATTTCCCGCGCAAGGACCTGACAGTACGTTTTGAAGAGCAGCCTACGGTTGTAGGCGAGGAATCACAGGTCGGCCTGGACGGCGTTAGCGAGGATGAGGGCAGCTTGGTATCAGAGGTCAGCGACAGCAGCACCGTCAAGCGGTCGAAGAGGTCGCGTCGCGCTGCGAGACAAGGCACCAACTACCTCCTGGCATACCCTCCGCCGAAGCTTCGCACAAAACAGCGTCGCTTCGTGCACCTACGACCTCGACTCCTGCTCCAGCTCCAGCAGCTTTCGAGCGACAGACGGCCGATGCCTGCGATCGACGTTCTTCCTTCAAGCACGATTGCCGGAACCTTTATGGTCCCTCGTCTCGCTCGGCAATTTCCCAAGATGTTTAGAGTAAAGGGCCAGCTGGGCATGAACGGTCTCATTTTGGCGAAGAGTGAGGATTACGACACTCCGGGCGACGATTCGGACGGAGATGAGAAGGATCTGGACAAGCGTGACTTGGTTGCCGTCATCACTCCGCTGAGCGACCGCAGGGAAGGCGAGCGGAGGGAATCCGCCGATCAGGCCGAGATTGTCTTGAGCGACGGCGCGGTATGGACGGCTATTCCCACCAGTAACGGTTCCTACGACTTTGTTCACGTCGATGAGACTGGCCAAACAACCACGGCCCGATGGGCAAAGAGGTCGGCGAGGCCGCTTTCGACCGCGACATGTGCCGCCGCGACAACGGCAACCGCGGCGTCGGCCGACTACAAGTTCACCTTCAGCATTCTCGACCCCCAACTGCGAAGGCACCCGGTGATGGCGACTTTGACTCCTGCCAACCTCGAAATCCTCGACAGTTACACGACCGTCACGCAGTCTGCTGGTCGATACCCCCCTACTCGTCCGTTCAGCATGGACATGAGTGGCGACAACGAGCCATCACAATCACCCCAGTTGGCGCTGTCGAGCACCGAACGGGAGACGCATCCTGTCGATGAAGCCACCAGATTGCTCATCACCATCACCTCTGTATGGGTATCGTTGCGTCACGGCCAAGGCTGGGCGGCAGCGTCGGGTACCAACGCGACAAATACTCGTCCTGCCCACTCCCGTACCATGAGCAATGTCACCGAGCGAGCGCGAGCTTCAACCTTCCCCGTCATGTCTTCGGAACTCTGCCGACCCAGCTCGCCGCCTCTGGCGCAGCAGCAGGTTATGGCCCAGCTGGCGCCTGTCATGCCTAAGAGGACGTTCTCATCCGGCGCTGCGTTTATGCATAGGCGGCAAACGAAGATGGGCGGCGAATCAGTCACAGCCGGCAACGCCATGGAGGCGGACGACCTGGACGGTCTCAAGAAAGCACCCGAACCTATTGTTTTGAAGAGGAGTTTTGTTAGGAAGATTCGCGATTGGGGACATCGTATCTCTCAACGCAGGGCGATTGCAGCATAAATTACGGGCATTACGGAAAAGGAACAGGACGGACATGGGAATCAGGACCAGGAACAGGCGTTCAGACGCATCACACAGCAACCAGAGCTGGGCAAAATATACAGCGTACCATTTTGTATCTGTATTATTATCAACACCAGCATAGGCATACCCAGTTCAAATTTGATACCACGTGCTTTGGCGCAACCACAATCCTGGTCTTCTCCATTGACATGCTGTGCACGCTTGCTTGCGCCTTGACTGATCGAAATGACCGATGGATGACGCCAACCAACTTCACCGATTCCCCTGAGCCTGAAGTAGGCGATCGGCGAATCCGTCGGGCTCGCGCAGCAGGGCTTGGTGGGGCCTCTGCCGCATTTCGACGGCCCGGATGCAGACAACCGACCAACGCCAAAAGCGGGGTGCCCCCGGGTGCGAAGCCTCCACCTGTGCCTGTCAACCCTGGCTGGCGATCCCCCCGCTTTCGGGCGCGGGATCTGCGCCGGGGGTCGTCGCAGCGAGTGCGATGTGCGAGTGCGACGACTTTTCGAGGCTGAGCTCTTCGATGTGTTGCTGAACAGGCGTTAGTAATTTTTCATAAGGTTTTTGTGGTTTTCGTTGAAGTCGGTTGTAAGTATGAATTGAGCTTCTCTCGAGGTGGTCTGTAGGCACGGCACGGCACGATCGATGCTTTCAGTGAGTCTTTCCGGGCTGCTGCTGAGGCTGTTGTGACTGCAAGGGATTGAAGTTGCCCAGTGACGAGGCTGAGGGCTGGAAACGGGTTGTTTCTTTTTGGCGGTTAACTTTTACGTAAGTAAGATTCAGTGATTCGATGCAACTGGGTTGCATGTACAGTAAGTAGCTGGGTTGGAATAAGAAAGGTGCAGATTCGCGTATCTGGTTATGGGGAGAGCGTCGTGAATCAGGGGCGGGGGTTCCGCAGATGTTGCTTGAGGGGTTATTTAATGTTATATTTTGCGAGAAGACCTTGATATCTTTTTACGGCCGTGATTTAGATCATTCTTTTGGTTTATGGGCCGTCGAAAGAAGACATTTCTTGAATAACTTATTCTCAGGTCTATTCGCCTACCTACGTCCAGACTTTGCAAGAAGCCGCGGAGAAATCTAGCTATGGGGGAATGCAGTTGTCTATGTTTCCGCCTTGTTCTGCCCTCGCGGCGGAGCTACAGCTACGCTGACGATGACGACTACAGGCCACCCCGTCCGGCAGCTGTGACGACGAGGTCCTCGATGGTGGCCAGTCGTCGCCGAGGAGTTCCAAGGGTGAAGCCGTATTATCTCACGGGGCATTGGGAACATGGCGAGTATGGGAGGGAGACAGGGAGCGGCATGTCACAGATGGAGCAGGCAGGCCGCGGGATGGCAGGGCAGCAGGGCGGGTATGAGGCGTTTGTGGATAGGTATGATGGGTGGATGAGAATATGATGAGGGGGCTGGAGCATCATCTCCGATACATACTCTGAGAAACACGCCGATCTGTTCTGTTCACTTCTACTGCCGTACTTTTCATTGGTATCCTTCTCAGGCTTACTCCCTCACAATCTTCGTGATTTCACCATGCCGGCTTGAAGGACGGACTGCGAGAGAAGTTTGGGCGAGGCATTTGGGGCAATGTTTGAGCTCATTTGCTTCACTAAGAATCAAAAAAGGCTCTGGAACGTAAATGATCTCTGATATTTTCAGGTTCAATTCCAATTCACTTGTTTTAAAAGCTTTTTATTTTCTTTCGTGATATCTCCAATTTCGTTTAGGCTCTGATCTTCTGGTTGCGAGTCGTCAGTAACCAGTGCTAGAAGCAGCATAATTACCCCAATTGTTCGTATATACGGGCACTCTATCCCTTCAGATTAAGGACTTTCTAGTCATGATGTTGTGCAAAATCCCCCTTCACGCCTGTGGCTAAGACAGGCTGGATGTCGTATGGTGCTGGCTATATGGACCAAATTCTGCTGGTTTCTTGGCATTACAAATAGTTCACTTTTACCGCCAATGGCAGTAGCCAGAGGCGCGCGCCGTTAGCATACAGCCAGCCACGCAGATGTACCCTGGCGATTGGTTACTGGCGACTGGCAACGAGAAGATCAGAACCTTATGCTGTATTTGCTATGACTATCATGACACCTACTAACCCTATTATCTCTATTGCCTCTCTCGTCTCTATCGTTGTTGTCGTCGTTCCCGATATCGTCAATGTACACTGTCCGCCCAGATAGCTAGAAATACCCGCCAGGATAGCCAAGCTCATGTAAGAACCTGAGGTCGTTCACGCAAGCTCAGGGGACATGGCCGGAATGAAGAAAAACAACACAAGGCTCTTCTTGGATATGTGCACTATTCAAGCAGCTTATTCTCATATATCACCTCGAGACACAATCATATTTGTAGCAGAGACATCGCAACGTTTCTTTTCAGAACGACAAGTCCCAAGCTTGCTTCCCCATTCACTTACTCTTTGTGATTCATTTTTTGTCTTCAAAAGCCTAACGCGAGGATGAATTTGAGGATGGTATTGGTAGCCACGTAGGAGTTGGGCCTCCCTAGTGCAAATGGCAACAGCTATTCATATTCATCGGCGCATAGGTACATTAGCTCTCAACGGTGGTGAGGGCGCTACAGCAAGATCGACTCGGAGGTCTTCTTCCACTCGTGTGCGGCTGATTTTACATCCTTGCGAGACACTATCCTAGGCTTGAAGTGGAAAGCGTGGGTAGATCTGTCCCTAAACCAGATCCCTGTGATTCGGTTCCGAAAACGGAAAACTTCAGTATTGTGTCTCACTCTTCGTCATCTCTAAAAGACCAAGATCGATCGCAACGCTCAACTAGCGAGGCTTGAGAAGTACCCGGCCTTTTAGTAGCGGGGTCTACGGCCGCTGCAACTCGAGGTCCGAAATGGATGGCACCGTCGCTCTCCATTAGGTTGTCGTACCTACCGTACTATGCTTAGGACACCTGGAAGCATGGTGGAGTCCAAAGATTGGAAAAGTATCTAGGACATACGTTGGCTTCTAAAGAATGGAGAGTTGGTATTACAACTTGAATTTACTAGAGAGCAAAGAATGACGGATTGTAAAGAGATGCTGAGTAAAGTGTGCCGTCCGTCTTGGAACCCGAGTGTCTGCTTGCCGATTCTCCCTGACGGCCGAGACATCGGGCTTCTAGCCCCGCTGCTTCTACATTCCTACAACGTCTGCTTAGAAGCATAAAGTACACGGTCTCTTAAGAGGGTTCACATCCACTTCCGGATACTAAACTCGGCCCGGGGAGTCGATGTCATGCGAAGGGTAGTCCGCCCACGAGGCACTGATGAAATGATGATGATGGACGAGGGTCGCAAGGTCCTGCATTCGGTTTCAACGCTCGACTAGCTGATTCTGAGAAAGACGAGGCCTCAATGGAGCGGGATCGACATGATAGGCGTCCACTTCCGGACACTGAACTCGGGCCGGGGTGTTCTGTTGTCGTGAAAATGGGCAGCTCGCCCAGAAGCGAATGATGATTGAAGTAGCTGTAGGATGGGATTCCACGAGTGCGCCACTTGGCATCGAGTGATTTCCTCCGGCTCTCCAAGGGGGTGTCAGCCGGCGAAGCAGCGAGGAATTCCAGGGCAAAAGATGCTGAAAGCGTTCCGAAATCACCCTCCTGTATGACGGGCAGGCTGCGTAGTCCGAAGGTGTGCTGAATCTCAGTCGATCAGGAGACGTATATGTGCCCTCCCCCGACAGCCGACCCTCCATCTTCCCGCCTCCCGTCAACATGGCCCAGGTCAAAGATGTCTCTACTAAGTAAACTCGCCCCATTTCTGCTCTCCGTCGTCGTCCTTTGGGCCGTCGCCCTCTCAATACGACGGGGAGCAACGTTTACCCCAGTCGACGACGATGACCGCTACTCTGCCTCCGCCAACGTCGAGGACTTGATACCCGTCTCCGACCACCAGAGCAACTCTGGGAGCGGCTGGTCAAAACAGCAAGAAACCCTGCAGTCCCCCTTGACCCAGGCCGCCTTCCAAGCCCAGTGGCTCGAAAACGACCTCGGCGGCCCGTTCGACGGCTCCCGCATCTTCGAGCTCTGCAACAAAACGACGTGGCGCGACGACATCGTCCTCCACATGCGCCACTCCCGCGGCGGGCTCGGCAACGTCCGCGGCACGATCCTCGACTTCCTCTACGAAGCCATGCTCTTCGGCGTCCACATCGTGATGCCCTCCTACGTCAAGCGCACCGACGCCAACCTCGACTGGATGGACGAGAGCAACGGTTACTATGACTACGACAACCTTTTCGACAAGGAGTGGTTCCTGCGCCAGATGGGAGAGCACTGCCCGCAGATGAAGATCTACCCGACGCCCGAAGACGCACCTGTGAAGGCCACGCTGAAGGGGGAGTTCACCGTTCCCGGGGCACGGTCGGACAAGAGCCCTGACAAGACGGAGGAAGGCGTCAGGGTTAGTCTGGACGCGTGGCTCAAGTCGCAGGAGGACTACGTCGAGAACACGCCGTCGCTGGTGCCCATCACCGCGGGCTTCCTCGGCTTTGACTTTTACGCGAAGCCAGGGTTGCGCACCGCGCTCGGCAGGCTGGTGCGGGTAACTCCCTCCGTGAGGGAACTCGCGGCGGAGGCGATGTGGACGATGCGCGAGCGCTTCGACCTCGCGTCGACGCTCGACCCGCGAGAGCAGATCCCCCGCGGGGCGTACTGCGGCGTGCACCTCCGGACGGAGGACGACGCGGCACGGAGCGGGTGGCTCAAGGCCGAGGCCGGCTTCGACGGGCAGACGGACTGGCACATCGCGACGTGCGGAGGGCTCGGCTTGCGTGTGATCTACGTCGCGACAGGCGAGAAGAAGGACATTGAGCGGTTCGCCGTCAAGGCCAAGGAGAAGGCTGGGATCATCGTCGTCGGCAAGAACGACTTGTTGGATGAGCCCGCGCTCGCGACCGCGCTGGGGAACATGTCGTGGGACCAGCAGGGCGCGCTTGACTACGAGGTCCTCGCGCGGTCGAGCTATTTCAGTGGGCCGAGCATGAGCAGTTTCAGCTGGAGCCTGGCCATCAGGAGGCACTTCAACAGCGAGGGCGATGGCTCGGCCAAGTGGATGAATCCGTATGCGATCAATGAGGACGAGCCGCGGGTGACGTATGACGATGGGCTCAGCCGGATCATTATCAAGGCGGCGCGTGTGGACGGTTTGGAGGCGAATGCGCCGAGAGGGATGTTCCCATAGACTTAGTAGTCTTGGATGATGATTGATAGCGATTCAGCTTTTGCCAAAGTAATTCAACAAAGTATTCCCCTGTGCCGGCTTGTCTCTCGCTTTCTTTGGTGACTCCCGTTCGACCTTCTTCCCAACCTTCATCACGGCCATCAGCTCCTCAAACTCGGCCTTCGGTACGATGCCTCCGCTAGCTTCCTTATGACCCCTCGCAAACGAGTGTCCCAGCCTCTCTCGCAGGGTTGCGTCTTCCGACTTGGCAGCAACCTCGTTCAACACCTCGATGATGTTCACTGGCGGCTCTTTCGCCCTCGCACAACGCGGTATACGGCACGAGAAGTTGACCAAATCAGGTAGATAGCCCTCGTTCGCAACCAGCACAACCTCCAGCCTGGCCGAAGACAGGTGGCCCGCCCAGCGCGTTGCAATGACCGGGTGAACCTGCGCCTGGGAGCTGATGCGGAAGACGGCCACCCGTCCGTCAGAGGAGAACTTCGGAGGCGTATGGGTGCACCGTTCCACCTCTGCGTTCACGTCCGCCCTCGCCGCGAGGAGAGTTTTGTTTGAGAGCAAGTCTTTGGGGGATTTGGCGGCGAGAAGAGCGTCCCATGCGCCTGGGACATCGTAAGATGCCGTCCTGCGCGGCGCGTTGATGAGGCTAACGGCGTCGTTGATGGCCTTTTTGGTGTACGTCTTGAAGGTAGGCTTCATGTCCGGGAAGGGCGGCTCCCACTTCAAGGTATTGCCGAGGTCGCCGTGCGTGCCCATCGCGCACAGCCAGTCGCAAGCTTCTTGTACGCCCTCGTGTAGCTCCCGGCAGATGAGGTAAGTGAGGAGTGAGCTGGTTGCTACTGGGGGCGAGTTGCAAGCCGTAACGTGGAGTGAGTCTTCCGGATGGTCGTCCTCCAGGGCGTGGTGGTGGTCTATCACTATCCCACGATGGGGCGCGTCGATGAGACGTGGCCCGGGGCGGGATCCTTGGTCCAGGACGAAGATGTAGGCCGGGTTATGTGATGACATTGCCTCGCGACAGGAGGCATCGTGGATGTTTGTGCCTTTGGGGGGATGGTAGGATGAGATGAGAGAAGGATCAAGGCCGAGGAGAACAAGGGTGCGGTGTAGGATTACGCCGGATGTGAGACCGTCCGCGTCTTTATCGGGGATTATGAGCGTAGATTTGCCGGCGGCGACGCTGGATGAGTTAGAGATGAACGTAAGGTAATGAGTGCCAAGGTGAGTCGGGACTCACCATTCACGAATGAAACTCCTCGCTGCCTCCATCTTGTCCTCCGGCGCCGGCCACACGATACTTCCGTCCTCATTTCTCACTGAAGTTGTAAGATGATACTCAGGAACCGCTGGCCGGGGCTTCTTCGTGCTCTTTGCCCCTGACGTGAGGCTTGCTGCTGTGGCGGTCCGCTTCATGGCGAAGTATCGGGTTGAATGTTGGGCAGTTGGGATGACGAACCGTCGTGTGCCCCCCTGACGATTAAACAACGGCAGAATAGAAGTTATTCTGCCTGTGATTGATGGCATGGCTGAGGAATCGATGAGATGAGGTCGGCTCTCAACGCGTCAAGCGAGATGGAAACCCTGCGCCGGGATGTCGTCATAGAAAAAGCGCACCGTGCCTGGGCCGCCACAGCGCTGAACCAGCGGCATGTGGGGCGTTCTGTGTTTAAGGTACCCCGAGTAAGGTGTTGAAGTTGATAAGAGACACTGGACGGAACACAACTACGACTCGTCTATTGAATCTAATGAATAATATCTATTTTCTATGGATGCAACGAGACTTCTCGACAACTTCATCAAACAACACTCTAATGCACAGAACGCCGGCTCTAGTGGACTGAAACCCCAATTACCTCTTCCCCGCAGCTCCCGTGGCCCTATTGATGCCTTTGTGGACGGGATCGTCCACTGCACTATCGACAGCTTTGTTGACGACTGCAACCACAGCTCCGAGGGCCACCACATCCTCGGTTGAATGCCCCTCCTCCCAATTCCAAGCTTCTGTGTGCCCATTAAAGTCGCCTTCTGCAGCCTCCAACATGTTTTTCATCGCCTCTTGTGGCTGGTCGACAAAGTTGGTCGTTTTTTCAATGACCGAATGCTCTAGCCATGTTGTGTGCTCGTCGCCAGTATCGAGAAACATCTCCTTATAGTCAACGTCGTCAAAGTGACCAGCAATGCTTTGCATGGCAGCGTCAAAGTCATGACCCAGAGTCACTGACAATACTGCGGTCTTGACGGCGGCACCAGTGGCAATTTGAGCAGCGGCATTTCTCTTCGAAATTGTCCTCACCAGAGCTCTCCTGCCACCAGCTCTGTCGACAAGCGTCTTGAGACGCTTGATTTGGTACCCGGTTTCAGCAGTATTGATAGCCCAAGTGATGCCCATGTACGGAAGACCGATTAGGAGAACCCCGGAGACGAAGGATCCCTCCAGGGACGAAGTGAGACGCCTGAGAGTACTTTCGATCTCATGTTGGAATTGCATGTGCTTTTCAGGTGACATGCCGAGGGCCAGTGCTTGCTCATTTGCTCTCTTCTCGCGGGTTTCCTCCATCGCTTTTGAGCTGCGCTTGGAGATGGCTTTGGCGGCATGGTAGGTCGTCCCGATGACTGCGGCAGTAGATGCACCGAGACAGGTGAGAAGAGAAATGCCTGTGGGGTCGATGAATGCGGTGCCAAATGAGGCGGCGGCAACGGCACTGGCTGATGCCGTTTTGGTTCCTCTGGGATGTCCCATGACGATGGAATGGCTTCTGATAAGAGGGCGTAGAATGTAGGTCAGGATTGAATGTTTGCGGGATCAGATCGATACAAATTGTAAATAGTATCTAAGAAGAAAAACTTAGAAGGGAAGAAAGACTTTGTGGTAGTTTCTGGATTGCGACTTCTTTCAACTCCATGGAGAGGCTATGGAATGCAATTTATATCTTCGCTGCTTATTTGGTAACGTTCCCATTCCAGTAATCATGTGCCGAATTGGAACAATTTATCGGCCACACCCTCTCTATCCGTTCAACTATGCAAGCCATAAAGCAATCAGCCTTGACCAGCCTCAAGGAGACTTGCAGTAAAGCCTGCCCATTGATTATTCAGCCTGTACTCGAAGGCGTCTTTTCTCATTCCTGTACCTATAATCTCGGCTGTGTGACGGCGCCTGCCATCAGCCGCAGGCTATTTTCGCTGGATGTGTCTGAGAAATGCAGCATCTATGAGGATGGCTCGAAGTCCACCAATCATTGCTTGTGCCCAGCAGCCAATTGCTATCCTTAGAAACAGTCATAGGCAGTGTAACGCAAGGCAGGCTGCCCGTCTGAGTGGTTTGAGGGGCTGCTTCAGCCTGATTCTGACCAACAGGTGAAAACTCCGTTGGGGTTTTGGAGCCTGCTACTCTGCAGAACTGATGATTTGTAAGACGGTTTCTAAACAGTAAGGTAGATCACCGGCTTAATTATCTGAGCATACGTCTTACAAAGTGGCAACTGTTCGTAAATCTTCAAGCAGCAAAAGACTGGAAACTTCCTCACATCCGACCAGACACCATCATGAAGAAGGCCCAAAGCGCAACGACTCTTTTTTGTAGTGGACCTTAATCATTACCTCTTTATCGATCTTTGATGACGTCCTGAGAGTTGGCCTGTATCCTGGTATCCCCTTCGTCATTATCGCCGTCACACGTCTTTCGTGCTTTTGCGTGTAAGTCAGCGCCGGCCTCCAATAGCACCAAGACGGCACTCTCAAAGTCTTTCTCAACGGCAATGTGTAACGCCGTCCACCCAAGCTCATCATACGCATCTAAGCCATGCTCCCAGTTTCTTTGTGTGTAGTACTCGAGGAGTAGTCTCAACACCGCTTCATGACTTCCTAAAACAGCCCAATGTAAGGCTGAGCGTTTTCGTCGGTCAAGGTCGCTGATGCGAGCCCCCGCCTGAAGCAATATTCTAGCAACTGCTTCATGGCCGTCTATGGATGCGTGGATTAGTGCAGTCCGACCGTCACTGTCCTTTTCGTTACAGTCGACGTCACGCTCCATGAGCCTCCTAACTATTCGCTCATGACCTCGACGTGCGGCAATGTGTAAAGTTCCAAGCCACCCACGATCAGCAACAGGGGTTTGGTTATCTCCGGATGATGGAGATGCACCGGCTAGTGCCCCGCCGCTAGTACTGGGCGAGGATCCGGAAGAGGACGAGGGATTATTGCTGCGTGGGGTGGGACTGCCATCGGAGCTTGATCTACCGGTCAGGCCCGATGAATCTGGCTTAGCTCTTGCGGCGGTAGCTTCCGGCTGTTCAACCACCTTGGGCACTCTGGCCGTGGTGTGCTGGGCTGGATGCAGTTGTCCTGGACTATCACGGAATCCGCTTGAGGCAAGCCCAAGCAAATAATCCACATCAGCCTGGCTCGTCTGCGATGTGCTTGATGTGTCGAAGCCCAACGAATGTCCAAATTGGGTGCGATAGCTAGATAGCGAACTGCTGCCGCTGGGAAAATAGGTCTCGATCAAGGCGAAATCACCTAGTCCCGGGCTGTCACTACCAGCGGAGGATCCTGCGTTCTGAGCGAAGGGTGCACTCCGTGTCTGGCCCAGCGACGCTGTTGTATGGTAAACAGCTTGAGTTGTAGTTGCTTGAGGAGAAATATGTGGTTCATGTTGGAAACCCAGCTGTGTTCCTGATAGCGGGATGCCGACGCTATCGTTATCCAAGGCGTCGTGAAGTGGCGGAGTTGTATCTGCCGCGTATTGGTTGGAAGCCTCTGCGCGAGCTTCTGTATTTACGGTCAGAAGATAAGATATGAAAGTGTTTTCTGCCATCGAACAAGCTTTCCGCTATTGGCCTTCACTTACGACGAAATTTGCGCTGTGCCATGCGGTTTTGCAGCCTGCGACGATTCGTCCGATCACTAGCCAAATCGATGTGAAGTTCCATTTTGAGGTGCAATGCACGGCTTTGGCGAGATCTTGTGATAAAAGGTTGAGCTGACATACGCGTGGAACAAGAGTTGGACAACACCTCCCTTAAGAAGCAACACCCTCGTAAACCTTCTTCAATTCAGTCGAGCGGCAAGATAGGCCGGTGACAGGGTCCTGTAACCCGGTCCAATGAGCCGCGGTGGACAGCCAATCCACCAGCTGAGATAGTGCTGACTTGAGTAAGGCTTTGATATCCACACTGGCTGCTTCAGTTAAGCGGCAGGGGGTTCATCCAATCATTTGAGTAGCATCAGCTGATAATCTTGCGCCATAAGACCCTGCGGGCGCGCCATTGATCATTGCTGGGTACTCTCCAGTCGCAATAGAGGCTCTTGCTAGGACTGGTGATTGAGTCCTGGATGCACATTGGGGTTTCTTTAGCTACACACGACGCTGATAAGGGCAACTTAAGAGGCATTGGAAAAGATCTTTATCCAATTAAAGCTATCAGTCAATTCGCTGTAGATAACTACAGTAGACTACGTGCGACAATGGTGATGACGGTAACCATAATGATAGTTATGGCAACGACGGGATTACCACAATATTAATAGCTTATAAGAAAGAGCTTCAGATAATAGTCTGCTCGGTGAGCTAGAATAACAGCCCAGATAGACAAACTCGCGACGAGACCATGACTGCAGTCATCGACCAGACACCGTGAACGAGATTTAAAACCTGGCATCGTGCAATGTGCCACTAATTACTACTTGAAATCAAAACGCTGATAATCAAGAGCTGGCCACAGAGGTTTGTGTCAGCTTTGACACCAACTTGTCACCCAATGCGTTCAGGGAGCTTGCGTTGGTGATGTCAAGCGTTGTTAGCTCAGCACCCAGCTCCAAACGAATCCAATTTCGCAACTCAACTGCCGCAAGCGAGTCCAAGCCAAACGTCATCAGAGGCTTAGCAGGCTCAATTTCGGTCTCCAAGCGGAGAATCTTGGCCAGTTGCGATGCAACCACCTCAACACCAACCTTGACCAGAGCCGTCCTGTCAGCACCTGACTTGTGCAAGGCGTGGAATGCGCGGATTGTCTCATCCCCTTGCTTGCCTGAACCGCCGTCCTTGCCATCCGACCCTGTGCCCGTGTTCTGGAAAAGGTATCCGAAGCGAGCATCACGAGTGAGATCTGAGTCCTCTGGCAACGGGAAGCCGATACCAGTGACGAGTTGCGCGGCACTTTCAGGATTGATAGTAGCAGACGCGTTGTCTTGCTGAGGAATGGAGTAGCTGAGAATCTTGCGAAGGGTTCCCTCAGTAATAGGCGTCCACTGGCGAGTGTCGAAGCGAGCCTCGAAGCCTTCTTGCTCAGCGACGTAGCCAACATCTTGAATAAGACCGAGGTCGACCGAGTTAGCTTGAAGGCCAAGGGCGCGCCTATAGTCGGCAAAAGCATCGAGGAATGTGTTTCCCGCGGAGTAGTTGGCTTGTCCCTTGTTGCCAACAATACCGGATATACTTGACAGCAGGGTGAAGAAGTCAAGTGGATGCTGAAGTTGTTCCGAAGCGCGGTGTAAGTTCCATGTACCGTGAAACTTGGCGTGAATAGCGGTATGGTAGTCATCGAGAGTCATGGTCTCGTAAGGCTTGTCCTGGACGTCTGTCAGTACTTGAATCATGTAGCGATAGGTGCTCCTTACTCTGAGAACCATGGCACCTTGGATCACTCCGGCCACCCGAGGAATAGACTTGAAGACGTCTTGAACGAACTCAAGGTTCGCAACGTCACCCTTAGCCTCCAACACCTCGCAGCCGTAGGCAGCACAGTTCTTGATTGCTTTCTGGGAAGCTACGTCGTCGATGCCACTGCGGCTCACAGAAATGATGTGCTTGGCTCCGTGTCGTGCCATGTGAATGGCGAGAGATCCACAGAGACCTTTCAAGCCACCAACAATGACATATGAAGCATCCGATCGAAGTTTGAGCCTCCGTGTCGCTGGCCTAATGGGGACTTGGACGTCCTTCTTGCTTCCGTCAGAAATGACCACCTTGCCAATGTGACGGCCGCTGCGGATGTAGGCCAAAGCCGCAGGGACTGCATCAAAACCAAAGGTTGTAATGGGGTGAATTGGCTTGATGTGCCCGCTGTTGACGAGGGCGAAAACCTCATCCAAAAGCCTGCGTGATGAGTTAGTACTTCTTAGTGTCCAATAAAAAGGGGGTTTTCGCAAAATACGAACCTTGCAATCAAAGGGTCCCGGATGTCCTGGGTATAGGAGAAATCCATGGCTCTGAACGAAGCGTTGCGATCGAACGGCTCCATAGACAAGGTATTGCGGTCGACAATGTCCTTCTTTCCAATTTCAACCAAGGTTCCACCGTCGGCAATTATTCTCCATGAAGCGTCGAGAAGTTCGCCGGTAAGAGAGTTAATGATGACGTCAATACCACGACCGTTTGTTGCAGCCAGAATTTCCTTTGCAAATGTCGTGTTGCGAGAAGAAAACATGCGACTTCGGGGGATACCGTAATTCTCCTCGAGGAACTGGCGCTTTTCCTCCGTACCGACGGTTACATAGATCTAGCACACATGTTAGCACCTTCAAGTGTTGAGATGATAAAGGCCATGGCGCCAGGAACTCACTTCTGCATTCTTGTACTGAGCAAGCTGAATACACGCAATTCCAACTCCGCCAGATGCCGAATGAATAAGAACGGACTGCGGCTGTTAGCTTGATTTTGAGAGGAATGAAGCGAGGGTCTTACCTGGCCTTCTTTCAAGTTGGCAATGTCGAACAGTGAGTAAATGGAACACAGGTAGACGGAGGGAATTGTTGCCGCATCCTAGGTCAGAGTTAGCACAGTATCATCTCAGTCTGACTGGTCACGAACCTCGAAGCTCATCCAGTCAGGGATGACGTGAGCGCGTCCGATGGGCACTTGCAGGCGGTTCGCATAGCTACCACCGTTCAAGAAGCACACTCGATCGCCCTCCTTGAACTTTGTGACCCCCGGGCCAAGCCTCGTGACAATGCCGGCTGCTTCATATCCAATGGTGTACTCATTCTCTGGCACAATTCCCATGGAAACAGCGACGTCCTTGAAGTTAACACCGACAGCAAAGACTTCGACCTCGATTGTGCCCTCTTCAACAGGAACCTCAGCGACATCTGTCTCGTTCCAAGTGAGGCTCTGGAAGGTTCCGACACGCTCCGATCGGAGCTGAACAGCGGCCTTGGTTTCGTGCAGTTTTCCCAAGACAGGTTCGGATCCCTCCTGCTCAGCCCGCTTGAACTCATTGACTCTCAGATCTGGTACAACTCTGTGCACGTATAGAACGCCATTTCGCTCAGCGAATTCCGTCTCGACAATTCCTTTGACACTCGGCGTGCCACTGTGGCATGTAGTCTCTAGGACGGACTTGATGGCCCATGCAGTGTTGGGTCCGACATTTGACTCGACATCCAAAACGGTGATCTTGACACTGGCATCCTCTCTTCGGACGACGCGGAAAAGACCATGAGCGAGAGCGAGGTCTGGGTCAGTGACTTTGAGCTGCGCCCCTTTTGTGACCCAAAGAAGAGGGCGTCCCGAACTGACGAGAGTCTTCAACGCAGACCATTGTTCTCCATCAATATTGGTGAGAACAGGATTGTGAAGCTCATCAAGAATGAGAACGGTGGAGTCAGCCGAGAGACTTTGAACTGCGGAAAGGTCTGATCGCTGCGTGATATTCCACCCAGATGTCTCCAGCTGTTCTTTCAGTGATGGCTCGACATCTGAAGCACCTTGAGAAAGCCGGACGATGTCCAAGTTGCGAGGCCGATGTGGCTCCTCGCTGGTCGCCGCGAAACTGTATAGTGTCCATGTAGACCCTTGCAGCTTGACGCTGAAACCATGGAGTTCTGGGCGTGAGTTCGCATCGAGAAGGCTCTCGAGAGCTATGTCCACCCAAACATTTGACGATCGACCTTTCTCTTTGAGTTCGACTTCCTCTTCGGGCGTGATGGACACATCTGTGACAGGGGTCTCTGGCGGCAGATCAGATCCGGCTGACTCCGAGGGCGTGCTGGGATCTGCTGGCACATCGGAATCTGGCGAGGTGGATCTCGGGGATGGCACAGGGGCAGGAGCATCTAGCTCTGGTTGCTTGGGCTGAAGAATGAGAGTGTGCGAAGAACTCGAGAGATGCTTCTTGAGCCGTTGTAAGAACTGGTCCACGCTCGAAGACAACTTGTCCGCGACCTTGACAATGACGAGATCGTAGATAGCGTCACTTGGCAAGCCGAGATTTCCGCTCTCGAGGTTAATGAGGCTGAAAGAAGCGTTTCTGTTCCCTTCATTTTGGGTCTGAATTCCAACCAGAAGCTTCGCATTCGTTGAAACATAGTCGTATTGGGTGTAAGCCGCTCTCGATGACCAATCGTTGCCTTGAAACCACGCAGAAGACTTATCATTGGCGTCAAAGTCCGACTCTAAAACTCGCAATCTCGGCTGCTTGTGTGCAATCAAGTCGATGATAGAACCAGCAGTAAACTCGGATCTGTGCTGAACCAAATTGTCCTGGGAGAAGAATGTGATGTCAGGCTTCCAGCTGACTCGGTCGAAAATATGAGGGTCTGGCTTGGGAACCACATCAAGTTTAGCAAAACGCAGACCGCGCATCTGCATAAGAAGTGCGCCGGTTGTAGGATCGTGAATTGAGCAGTTGGCAAAGTAGCTCTTGGCCTCTTCCAGCCGCCCGCGACCGGAGTAATCTGAACTCGCGATAGACAAGCCTTCTGATAGCCCCTGATTGACTTGGTTGATTACCAAATCATCTATGACCGAAGGAACCAACACCGCGTTCAAAGAACTGTGCTCTCCGGCCCAGAGAGAGGGCGTAACGGTTTGGAAGCAACCGTCTAGAGATGCTGGATGGATTGGGTAGTATGACTGGGGAGACCACTTCGACTTGGGCTCCTCGAGGGAAACCAAGCTGCGGCTGTGTCGCTGACCACTGATTGATTCGACTTTCTTCACTTTCTGAAAGTCGGGACCGAATCCGTATCCGATGGCGGTCTGGGCCTTGTACCAGATTTTGGCGGTGGTGGGAAACTCCAGGGGGCGACGGTCGACCTCTATCAGGCGTTCGAGAATGGGTTCTTGTACACGAATCAATCCGGAGCAATGCTCGATGAAAACACCGGCCGTATTGGTGGCAACGTGGAACTCATGCCAATCCTTGCTTCCGGGTTGCTGAGTGAGGGATAGTGTGATGATCGCCTCTACTCCCTCTTCGAGTACCAGCGCCTTGTCAAACCGAACGTTCCTGAGTCTATAAGACAAGTTGTTCGAAGACGCGACGACGACATCGTCTGGTGCGGTGGCTCTTGTCTTCTGGTAGAGTGCTTCGACAGCCATCGTGATGAAGCCGGAACCCGGCAAGAGGATATCATCTCCCATCTTGTGGTCCTTCAACCACGGAACGTCCGCAATATCCAAAAGCTTGCGCCAAGTTGGCGAACGCCATGTCGTTCCAAGTACCTTGCTTCCCAGAAGATCGTGATTGACATACTGCTTGAATCGCCAGTCCTTGCTTGCCGCATTCTCATGCCAGTACTTGACTGAGTGGTTCCAGACGTAGTTAGGAAGGTCGATAATGGTGTTTGGGAGGGGCGTTGTCTGAGCTTCGCCCGAAGAATACAGGTTGACCTTGGCAAGGTTGACGCCACCTCCAGCAATAAACAGGCGCCCAGCAAGATCATAAATTGTCTTTCCAGCATTGGCGCCTCGAGACCATGCAGCAACAGAGGATATGTCGGATCCGTTCGAAAGGGACTTCAAGATCTGAGAGACTGGACCACCCAAAGCACCAGATGGGCCAATCTCAATGAGAAAGTTGGGACCGTTATCTCCTGAGAGCATTGCTTGCGCTGCTTCGTTGAATCTGACGGGCGAGATCATATTGGATTTCCAGTAGGCACCATCGGTAGTGGTGGTCTTGCTGGGTCCAGTGACGGATGAAAACATTGATACATCTGGGGATCCTCCAAATGAGGTGAAGCCTGTTGACAACAGCGTTTCGTACTCTTCACCAATGACTCCCATCAAAGGTGAATGATACGCTTAGTCGACTTGGAGAAGTCGTGCGAAGTGACCGTCTGACTTGAGGTCAGTGGCCAAAGCCTCCAAGGGGACTCGCTTGCCAGATACAGTGAGACTGCTAGGGCTGTTGAAGCAAGCGATCCAAGCTTCACCGGCGTACTTCTCCAAGTAAGGCGCGAGAGCATCAGCGCCAACACCAACAGCCAGCATGCCAACGTCCTTCTCAGCGTGCTCTTGACGGTTCAGTGCGGCTCGGCCTCTATAGAAAGAAGCAATGATAGCACCCGACCGATCAAGAAAGCCCGCAGCGTAAGCAGCGGCGATCTCTCCAGATGAATGGCCGATGACGCTCTGCGGCTTGATACCCCAACTCTCGAGTACCGAAATCAGGCAAAGCTGAAGCGCAGTCACGAGTGGCTGAGAGAACTCTGGTTGGCGAAGGTGTTCCGCAGTGCGTGGCTCAGTTAACTCGTTGACGAGAGACCACTTCGGAGGATTTGGGAGACCTTGTAAGACACTGTCAAGTTCTTCCAGAATTTGACGAGTCCATGAGAAATAACGCAGAAGATCCTTGCCCATCTGAGGCCATTGAGCGCCTTGGCCAGTGAAAACAAAGGCGACTCTTGGTGCCTCGGAGCTTTTCTTCCCGACGACAAAGGAGTTTTCGTCCAACTCAGTCAGGCTGCGCTTCGTCAGGAAAGCTCGATGCCATAGACGTGATCTCCTCTCTGAGAGCGTGTAGGCCAAGTCGCGAATATCGACTTTGACGCGGGGGTTGATGAGATGGCTCGACAAAGCCTTGATGTTGGCGCGCAAGGTGGCGCTGTCGTTGGCCGAGAGTACAAGAATGTACGGGTTCTCTGTCTCATCGTCTTCAAGAGAGAACTCCGCATCGTCCGGAAGATACGAAGAAATATGACGCGGAACACCAGGAATGTTTTGTTGCTCGAGAATCAAATGCGCATTGGAGCCGCCGTAGCCGAATGAGTTGATGCTGGCTCTTCGGGGAGCACCAGTGGGCCAAGGAAGGGCAGTACGGGACGCCTTCACCTTCAAGCCAACAAAATCGACTGTTCAAGAGCTGTTAGTGTTGAAATCGTGAGAAATCATCGCGACGAAGTCAACCTACTCTTAGGACTAGGGTTCTCGAAAGTAGGATTGCCGGGGATCAACCCGCTTTCAGTAGCCAACACAGCTTTGATGAGACCTGAGATTCCAGCTGATGGCTCAGCGTGCCCCACATTGCTCTTGATCTAACATAAAATCATAATCAGCATTGGATGGCCAAAATGAAAGCTAAACTACCCTGAAAAAGTTGGGATACTGACCGAGCCGATGATAAGTGGCTTATCCGCAGATCGACTGGTAGCGAACACCGACGCAGCGCCCTTGACCTCCGTAGGATCACCAGCCTGAGATAATCGTCAGCTATCACGGAATGAGCGTTATCAGCGGGCACCGACTGACTTGTGTCACTGTTCCATGGCACTCAAGATATGTCGTGTCGTTAAAATTGGTAATGCCAGCACTGGCATAGGCAGCTCTAATGGCAGCTGCTTGAGCCTCGGCGCTGGGACTGGCGATGCCCGGTGTACGTCCATCACTATTGGTGGACGACCCAAGAATGACAGCTCTGATGGGATCGCGGTCGCGTATAGCGTCGGAAAGTCTCTTGATAATCACGGAGCTAACAGCTTCGGCCTTCACGTATCCGTCGGCAGAGATGTCGAAAGTGTGACAAAGCCCAGTGGGTGAGTGAGCATGGCCTACGCCACCAATGTCCATAACGTGCTCAGGGTTGAGGTAGAGATTGCTTGTAGCAATGATAGCTGCGTCGATCTCACGAGTTTGAAGATAGCGGCTGGCCACATCGATTCCCACCAAACTGCCTGAGCAAGCAGTATCAATAGTCATGCTAGAAGATTAGTGATCAGCAACCGAGCTCGAGCAAAGAAGATAATTCATGGTTCTTACCTGGGTCCCTTGATGTTCAAAAAGTGACTTAAGCGGTTGGCCATGATCGATCTTCCAACACCAACAGTAATGGCAGCGGTCCGATCTTCAGGGTCTCTGGCCTGCATATCACCGTAGTCTGTGTTTCGTTAAAACAATGCACTTTCTGGGGTTTCCAAACATACCTGATGCGTAGGATCCAACAAAACAACCAACTTGGGCGCCATCCAGAGATTCCAGAGGAATTCCAGCGTTCTCAAGTCCCTCATAGACTACTTCGAGCATTTGCCGTTGGTTGGGGTCCATAGAAATGGCTTCCGTCTTTGATATCTCAAAGAAGGATGCGTCAAAGTCGGCAGGATCAATCTCCTCGAGAAACATGCCTCCCAACGGCCGCATTGTGCGAGGTTTTTGGGAGCCATCCCAGTGGCCGTCGATGTTGAACCTTGATCCAGGAACTTTGTTCGACGCAATACCTCCCCTCTTGAGGAACTCCCAGAGTTTATGAGGGTTGGTGTTTCCGCCAGGAAGTCGGCAGGCAATGCCAATGATGGCGATAGGCTCCTTCGGGTGCTGTGAGGTTGACATGTTGCCTCAGTAGTTCAAACAACTGAACAAGATTGAATCTTGAAGACAGAATTTTGGAGCAACACGAAAAGATGGGTATTGCGGCTTCTCTGCTTTCAAAGAACAACGTCTGACAATGAGTTCGGTTCGCGAGAAGAGCCGAGACTTTCATTCATATCGACACTGAGAGAAACCTGCAAGTCTTCGCGATTGCCTATCTCCGTCGTCATCTTTGCTGCTCACTCGCTTGCCGATAACCACTTCGGTAACCCTTGCAAATTGCCTGGCCAGACCTGTTGTACAATCCGCCCGACGAGTCACAACCTCTGATCTATGACTGGTGTCGCCATCGTGGCGAAGGCTCGAATAACGTTTTGTCTCTGGCGTTATCAAACCAGAAGATCGCGAAACTTGGCCAGACGTGCAGAATCCTTCAACGACGGGGGTTGGAAATACCACATCGAGTGCCGTTCTGATTGCAAGGTGGCTACCCCGTACATCGCGAATCGCCGACCCCTGCAGATAACCTTCGTTTTGAACATGGACCATGAGTCGTAGTCTTCCCAGTTTAGCCGTGTTGTCTCGTTGAAGATGTCGCAGTATCAGCCCCCAATGGCGTTGTGCGCGGTGTTTGGCACTTTGTGGCTATGGTATAGAGATAAGCAGGATACGACACACGTCCGACGCCCTGAAGTGGGAATTATCCTTACTACACCCACTCAGGCTGACCAGCCTCGATGATGTTGTAACATGGAATGAACCGTTTGCTGCAAAGTCAGCCAGGTCGCATGCTGTATCAACGAAGTTTCTCGGGTTGACGATGCAAACCGAACCCTCGCAACAGGCCAGGTCGCGGTTCACCGGGACTTAACCCACGAGAAGTACGTGAGGGACTTCGGTAGCCTGATCAACTTACGCCCAATATCAGAAGTTGAGGTGGTTAACAAGGGCCTCATGCACACAAACGGAGCCAAGGAAGGAGCCTCGGGCCGTCCGGGGGCATCTCCCGCCCGCAAAGTTGTGGGCCACATCGATGTCGTAAGAATATTCTGCAGTGGTGTCAATACGTCGGCTAGAACTGTTTCAACAGGTATTTTGATCCCGAACACTGAGACACGTGGCTTGTACCACAAGATACGCGAGTTTGGAACGTGGGTGGAGGTGATGGTCTGCTAAGGACGATCCCGGATGTTCAGCATGTGCCGTTATCGCCCGGTGGCCTCGCACTTTCGTGGTACAGCTGTCTGCCATTTGGCTCTCATAAATCGTCCGTGGCGCATTTGAAAACTTCACATGTAGTTCATTCAAGTCCATCTGTCAGTAAAGGATATACATTTTGTTTGCCCAACCTGAGACGTCGTACGAGGGCTTCCGCAAACTTCTTGCGGGCACTCTTGTCTACGTCAAACCATCCCAAATATATTGTCTACCCTGCGAAATCATTCCGCAATCGCAAGAGTCCTGACCTCGCGCTTTTCAATACGTATTTCTTTCTCTAATCCAAATTCCGGAATGTCAGCCCTAAGGGAGAAGGTGGAACACAAAACGATCGATGGCGTAGTTCTCCGCGGTTTGTTCTACGCCGTCGGCGACGGTCCAGCTCCGGCTATCATTATGACACATGGGGTGCGTTCCTTCGACCGATATAACTAGAAGAATAAGCTAACGTACTGTCAGTTTAATTGTGTGAAAGAGATGCTGTTGCCGGAACTGGCTGAGTGGTTCCAGTCCTTGGGTTTCAACACCCTCATATACGATCCACGAAGTATTGGCGATAGTGACGGGTTACCAAGAAACCATATCAGTCCGCTGCAACAGGCGGAAGACCTTTCCGGTAAGTCTGCCACACGAAATCCCAAGCCATGGCAGTGGGATAACGCACGTGCTTCTGCTAACGTCTGCCAATCACAGACATTGTAACACACGTTGCATCGTTACCAAGTGTGGACGCCCGTCGCATCGTTCTTTGGGGCATGTCTTTCGGTGCTACGGTGAGCGCTTGTGCAGCCGCTGTTGATCGGCGGGTGAGAGCTTTGGTTATGGTGTGCCCCATCTTTAGTTTCATCCAACCAGAGAAGCGAGAGAAAGCATTCGCACAGCTCATCAGAGACCGGCAGTCCCAGCTTCGTGGTAACGAACCGTTTTCGTTGCCTCCTTTCAACAGCAGAGGTGAGAACCCCATCGGCATGGCAGGATCCGGGGGACCAGGGGGCATGGAGGCATACAACTTTATGAATGCCGTTATCGACCGTGGAGCAGCTAACTTTCGAGATCGAATTACGTTGCAGACGTACCACAAACTGGCCCTGTTCAGACTTAAGGAGCTTCTTGATCTCGTTCGGACGCCGGTTCAAATGATCGTTCCAGAGCTGGATGACATATCTCCAGCCGAGGAGCAGGAAGAAGCATTCGGACGATTTGAAGGACCAAAGGAGCTATATCTTGCCAATGGAAAGGGGCATCTCACTGTGCTGAGCGGTAGCGGATCCAAAGAGATTTGGCAAGCGATGGTAAACTTTATTCGCCATGCTCTTGATTAGATATCACGTGAAACAATCTATCCATACCTGGACGTAGTAAATGTGTTAAGTTCACTATTGACATCTGTGAGTTTTAAATACAAGCCTGACGCAATCCAATTGAATTTTCCCTTGCGTCTACTGCGTCTTGAGATAGTTTCAATGCCCCTTCCCCTTGACATTCGAGCCTACAGCTTTGAGTTTGTGCTGACATGTTGACGGAACCAAACTTCCTATTTTGTTCACAAACCCGAGTTCATGGAAATCTTTGGCCCTTATCGTTGTCGTCGTCATCCGCGTTATCGTTC
Source organism: Colletotrichum chrysophilum (assembly GCF_026319265.1). NCBI lineage: Eukaryota > Fungi > Ascomycota > Sordariomycetes > Glomerellales > Glomerellaceae > Colletotrichum > Colletotrichum chrysophilum. Next base: position 27,191 of record NW_026517371.1, on the reverse strand, counting down.
CATGTCGTTCTGGTAGCGAAATTGAGATTCATGGGGACCCATTCGCACGCAATCGGACCCCCACGTGAGGCAATAGATCCCATTTCCGTCCATCCTTGCAGTATGCATGGTCAGCATTTGGCCTTCACTAGGAAGCTTGTCTGTAGCAATCTGCGAGACGCTGACCATGCAGAAGTGATCCCTCCATTCAATAAAGGTGGGACTTAATGGTCCAGCTACTGTGTCGCATTCATGTTGCGACGAACCGTCAATGAAAATGATGTTGTTGCAATTGATACCCTGCAGCCAGCATGAAAGGAGACTTCGGGGCAGGTCGAGTAGGGTGCCGGCTTTGACATTCGATGCCAGGTAATGAGACAGACATTCAAGCAAGTTTCGGCGCCAAAACCCGTTACCTTCCAAACATCATCAATCCCGGCCGTGACCATGCTTGGCCAAGCTGCCCGGTAAGCAAGACTCCTGAGGTCCACTGAGTCTGAATTTGTCAGCATTTTGCGGATTACAGTGCATCAGAAAGGTCAACATTTGCTGCGTTACGCGACGATGACGCGTTGAGAGAATGTTTGAGTTGATATTTGAAGGCCATGGACATTCCATAAGCCAGAAGCCTGCAACGGATTTCGTTCACCTCGGTGTCTCTTTGTGTATTCAGTCCTGTTGAGTCTGCCCCAAGCGAAAAGTAACAATGGCACCAACAATCGTGCTTATCACTGGGGCCAATCGCGGCATCGGCAAAGGTCTCCTCGAGAAATATCTGGCTAGGCCTAATCACACCGTCATCGGCACGGTTCGTGATCCCGATCACGAGTCATCTAAGGCCCTGGCTAGTCTGCCCAAAGCCAAGGGGTCTTCCCTGGTACTTGTCAAATTTGACATCACAGTCAAGGCTGACGGTCTAGATGCCGTGAAACAACTGGAAGCGCAGGGCATTGATCACCTTGACATTGTCATTGCCAATGCCGGTGTCTGTTTTGCATGGCCTAAGGTGTCCGAGATCAAAGTCGAAGATATCGAAGGCCACTACGTGCCGAACGTCCACGGTCTTATCTTTACGTACCAAGCAACGCTGCCTCTGCTGAAGAAATCCAAGAACGGCAAGTGGATTACAATTGGCTCGTGTTCGGCCTGGTTGACAGTAAAATACTGCACCAATCTCGTGGACAGGTCGTCCGCTAATAAACCTGCAGAACCAACTTGACATGCCAAATGCAGCTTATGGCACATCCAAAGTCGTTGCACATTGGTTGACCAAGGCTATCCACCGAGAAGAGCCGGAGCTAGTTGCGTTTCCCATCGACCCGGGGTAAGACAGGCCAACCGGTGCACTTGCGGACGAACGTACTGACAGCTATCTCAGCTGGGTCCAAACGGACCTTGGAAACAATGGTGCCCATTACTTTGGTCATGAGCAAGCGCCATTGAAAGTTGAAGATGTGACTGAGGGAATCGTGAAGGTCGTTGACTCGGCTACAAGGGACAGCCACGGCGGGAAGTTGATCCAGTGGGATGGTGTTGTGCTACCTTGGTAATAGTAGCATCATTGGTTCAAAATCAGTCGAAAGCAAGGCACAGCTTGTGATTTCTGGTCCCAATGATGGGAGGTGAAAAGAGAATAGAAAAAGAAAGTATTCTGCGCAACTTAGCATGAGACCGTTCAGCCACAGAATTCTTGATTTGTGCAACGCAACACTATCGTGAGATTTCGCGATTTGGTGCACTCTACTTCCAGTCGCATCAAGCAATTCGTGAAGCTTTTTGAAAGTTCCGAGTCGTTTGTGACATTGACTTTGGCAAGGAGGAAAACGTTATTCTACCAGTTATGAGGTTTTCTGTCTGGCGTCATACCGGGCCTTCTGTTCATTAAAACAGCTATTAATACAATTGGAAAATTGAAAAGAAATCTGTGAAGAGAGCTACTTCAGTGGATTGGCGATCGCAGACATAGCAGTCTGACGAACCCACCGCGCGGTTGACACCAGCATGAAACCGTGATCAAGCTCTTAGTTCTTGCAGATGCGCCCATCAGAGGCCACAGTAACCTCGTCAGCCCCCACCGGAGTGTGCGAATACAAAAGAAAGTCTGGGTCATAGGTCTTCTTGACCTGTAGCAGCTTATCATAGTTTGAACCGTAATAGTCCGTCTTCCAATCCACATTGTCGTATGTGCCTTCGTTCATGTACGCTCCTCCACCAGGCGTTAGAGGCCTTAGGCGATCTTGGAACTGGTTGACCTGCGCTTGAATTCCATGAATGTCTGACACTGAAGATGCAGGATCAAACAAGACGTCAACATTGAGCCAGTACAGAGATTCGCGCCATGCTGGAAGAATAGCGTTATCGCCTGGACTGTTTCCTGCGCGGGCATGCGTTACGTTTGCGGCGATGCCATTGACACGCACTGAGGGAAGGTCTGAATTGACGATGTCTCGCAAGACTGCAACTAGATTGGTTGCGTTATGTTCAATCGTCGGTCGCTGAATGAGACGGCCGCCGATAACGTCGTTTGTAGTGTACGGCCCATAGGGCATATCGCCCGTGTAGTGTTCGTAGTGTTCGTAAAAGGTTGAGCGGTCGCTGGTCTCATACGACGAAGGGACGATGCCGAGGTTGTCAAGTTCTTTGAGGAAAGGCGAGAGCGCATCAGCCACCCCGGAAGCATTGCCTCCGGGCAGAGTCGCAAAAGCGATACTGAATGATGCGTTAGTAAATCCCCAGACAGTAGTGAAACCCGGAATTTGGTCTAGAAGAAGGAGATGACGCTGCCATTTCTCAATAGCTGCCCAGAAAGATTCTTCGTTGGTGTTGTCGAAGGCAAGGGATCCTCCCGCGACCTGTCCGTCGGGGTGTGCCTTGGTCGTCAACGATAATACGATTCCATAAGTGCCACCTCCGCCACCACTCAGTGCCCAGTAAAGGTCCGGGTTTTCTGTACGCGATGCCACAACATGTCTCCCATCTGGAGTTACAACCTCGAACTCCAGCGTGTTGTCAGCAGCAAGTCCATACGTAGCTCCTAGTGGACCGTGTCCGGCGCCTTGAACATAGCCACCGGCCATGCCGACAGTGGGACAGAACCCACCAACAACTCGGAGTCCATGGCTGGCCGCTGCAGCGTAGGCCTCGAAGAACTGAACACCTGCGGATACCTTGGCTGCAGGTCCGGTGTACACAGCGCTACTGTAGTTGAAGAATGTGATGTCCTTGAGATTGTGCGTCCACAGGGCAAGAGACCCTTCACCGTTGGAACGACCAATGTAATCATGCCCAGTATTTTTGATGCTCAAACGGACATTGTTCTGTCTGGCAAACTCCAGACCTGCGACAACATCGCTGACACTGCTGACATTGATAGCATAGGATGCAATGTTTCCTAGTATGCAGGAGGCGTTCTGTGAAGTATAGGGGCTGCAGGTGTTGTTGAGCCAGTAGGGTGACATGACGTTGACAGGATCCTGAAAACTGGTTTTGAATGTCAATGGGCTGTTCTTCTGGAGGGCGCAATCTCGGTCCACAAAGGGTTGACTGACTATGTGACTGGTTCGGTCCATCGCGCCCGAATGTCGGCACAGGCGTCAGCATCGTAACTAGCGCCGTGACAAGATTTCGCCAACGGTTCACCCGCTATGAGTCTGCCGCCGACGGTGTCATTGAGTATTCTCCAGGTTGCCGGATCTGGCCACTGTCTGTCTCCCGGAAGATAGCGACAGTTTGCAGGGGATGTGGAGCCGTTGAAAGGCGCAGCGGTGACCGAAGAGACTTGCGACAAAGCCGTGGCTATGCCGAGAAGAAGGGATGCATGTGCCTGCATGTCGGACGAATCTGAAATATAGACGCAAGTTTCGACAAGGTTGACAACACGATTGGCTCCTTGAAAAGGTCGGATAGACACAGAGTGATTGATACAAAATAACAAGAATTATCTTTCATAAAGAAACGAAGACATGCAAGTTTAGTATGAGTCTGGTCGTTCCTCATTGAGTTCAACGGTCTCTCGATCAGCCCACGTCGAAAGGGGCTTTACACGCTATCGAATCCTACTGATGTCTAGAATGAATAGCCACTGCCCAGCTTCGATGAGTTCATCGGACGAACCGAGATCCCCCCGGGACGCCCGGCAGCTAGTCCTCTTCATCTCTCCTAAGTTATCCCATTTCACGTTGTGGGGAAGGTAGGAGCTCATCCAAGTCCTGTGAATTACATCTGAGTCAGATCCAACTTCGATAGTGCCATTCACGACATTCGGTGGACATCCAAGCTGACTATTGCCTCGTCTGCGACCTGAATCTTGTTCCCATCTAATGTTCGGACATGGAGTCGTGTTTGAAGACTAACTTTGCAGGGACTGCGGCCAGACGCCCGTCTACGCGGCATGTCCAAAACTGTTGGACCCCTACATAACACTACACCGTAAGCTATGCGCGTCAGCAATCTTGCCGAGGAGAATGTCGGGTTTGTGCAATCTTGGCAATCAACAAACTCTGAATTTGAGCATGGTGTCGGTGGTGGATGTTGCTGACCATGCATGATAGCGTGCTCGCCAGGGTCAATGTAATCAACGGGTCAACCCCGGGCCGCCCCGTTCCTGCCGACCCCTTGATGTGCCTACATGATTCAGAATCCCCGCTCATTCAAACGACATGTTTTCTTCATGGTCACTATCGTATACGGCTTTAGCTTCCTTCTTGCATATTGCGTCAAATCGAAATCGAGAATAGCAGGACTCCGGATGTTGAATGGCATCATGAAGAACCAGGCAGTATCAGGAATAGTGCGTGAGCAATGCTGTAAACATGTCGAAGACGGGCAATACAATATGAATAAAACCTGCAACGGTTTACAAAGAGCTGATCTTTCGGCCTGGCCTGAATTATGTGCTATCCTCATCAATGAAGGAGATCATGTCACCATTCGAACGCTTCGGCCAGAACCCTTTTGTGGCCAGTCTCATAAGCACATGGAGAGAAGGAGGGATATTAAGCCCTTCAACACTCTATGCGGCTCTGGCTGTGTGGCTTGTGTACTCCTTCTTGCTCATCACGTATCGTTGTAAGAATGAAACCGCCCTTGGGCAATTTTCATTGAGGGACAGGATTTGACAAAAGATTAGTGTTGTTTTCTCCGATCTCGGGTATTCCAGGACCAAGACTTGCCGGTGAGATTGCCAATTTGTATCTCCTCATAACTCAAGAGACTTCTGCTAAACAACTCCTTGAACATCCCAGCTGTGACCTATTGGTATGAGATCTATTACGATGTCGTGCTTGGGGGTCAATATTACCGGAAGATCGGCCAAATGCATGAGAAATACGGTGCGTCGTCCTCCCACATCTTACCAACGACATAGCCAATAACTAAACATAACCGCAGGCCCCATCGTTCGCATAAACCCTCATGAGGTCCACTTCAATGATCCAGACTTCATCGACTCCATCTTTCCGGGACCTGGGCGGAAGACAAACAAGTACTTCTTTACCGGCAGGCGAACAGGAAGTAAGCCGACAATTAATTCATCATTTGAACCTTCTCCTTAGCTGACCAAACTTTGTTCCCTTCGTCAGCTGCGGAGTCCATCGTCGCAACTATAGACCATGATATGCACCGAAGACGTCGTAACGCCATCAGCGGATTCTTCTCTACGGCAAGTATTCGCAGACTGGAGCCCATCATTCAAGAGCACTTGAAAAAGTTACTTGCGCGGATGCAAGATGCTGGCAAAGCAAGCGAGGTGTTGCCTATGCACTACGTTTTCCGGGCTTTCACAAGCGACCTGATTACAGAATACGCATTCGGTGACTCGTTTCATTTTCTGGAGAAGAGCGATTTCGCCATGCCGTACATGTTGTCGACGGACGTATTTTTTATCCTCAACCACACTTTCTGCCACTTTCCTTGGGTCGGCACATTGCTGGCTTTAGCCCCACCGTGGGCCGTCAAGACGTTCATCCCATCATTGACAGAAATGTGGGACAAACAGATGGTTCGTTGCCGATACCCAAAGATTCAAACTTCAGGATATTTTTGGCTTACATTTGAACAGATGTGGATTGAAAAGGTTGAGGAAATCAGAAACTCGAAAAACCCTGACAGTGCGAAGAACACGATCTTCGAGGGAATACTAAACAGCAAGCTCCCTGACGAAGAGAAAACCATTCCGCGACTTGCACATGAGGCACAGCTTGTCGTCTTTGCTGGTGAGGGTACAACAGCATACACACTACAAGCTGCCATTTACCAACTACTCGCCAATCCAGCTGTCTTCCACAAAGTCAAAGCCGAGATCACTGCCGCCCTTCCTGACCCCGAAAAAGTGCCATCCTTCGCAAAGGTCGAGAAGCTACCGTATTTGAGTGCCATCATTCAAGAAACAGTACGCCTTCACCCTGGCGTCGTTTCCAGGCTACCTCGAGTCTCGCCAGATGTTCCTATCATTTACCATGACAAGCGCAGAGGAAAGGAGTATGTCCTCCCTCCAGGGACGTCGACAAATATGACTACACAGATCGCGCACATGAATCCAGAGGCCTTTGAAGATCCCCACGAGTTCCGCCCTCAGCGATGGATCGACAACCCAAGACTTGACAAAGGATTCATCGGATTTGCTAGAGGCACTAGAAACTGCATTGGGTACGTGATTATTGCACTGGTTTCAATGACTACCGTATTGACAATCGCAACAGCATGAACTTCGCACGTCAAGAAATGTCAATGGTGCTTGCTTCAATCATCCGCAAATACGATATTTACAACGGCCAAGAGGGTCCTTCGCTCGAGTTATTCGATACCACACGGGAAAGAGATATTGACCTCAACCAAGACTACATCATTCCATTCCCAGCAAAAGGGAGCCAGGGTCTGCGGATAAAAGTGCGAAATTGAGATTTGAAGGCCAGTTCGCACTTCCTGAACGGATCGGTAATCATCGCGAACGCTAAGGACTTTTGGGGGACGGATTCAGCGCCATCTCTTGACCAGAGGAAGGCATGACAAAGGTTTCAGAGAGGCGAATATAGAGTGGAGTGTCATTATGTCGTAATTGTTGGGGTTCATGTAGGATGTAGCCTGAGCAATAGCTCTAGGGAATGAAGCGGTATGCTCATAACAGCAACTGAAACCATGCATGTCGTCCAGGTATATCTAGTATCCAAAGCTCATCATCCATCAAGCGTATTTACACCACATTTACATCGTCTTAGCCGCATGTTGCGCATTGATTTAGCAGGGAATGTTCGTCGGCGAATGAGGCGGGTCGACGACGTAGTCATCGTACAACACAAGCGAGCCGCTGTGAGCCTCGTTGCGGACCTTTCCGTCGCTGTCTTTGAGCACGGTGAAGCGGCTAGAGTAGCTATTAGGTGCAGATGATCTGTTAGCAGAGTCCGACTGTCGTTAAATGTCATAGCGGCAACTCGGCCGAGAGCGGGGGAGAGTGCTTACTATGCAACCGAGCAGTTGCCACCGGTGAATCGCGATTGGATAACACCGAGCACATTGTAGATCTTCTCGGTAGAAGTCTCCGAGTGCACCGTCGTAGCGTTCGGCAGATGGTTCCACTGCTTCTCGCCTGTTGTGGGGAGCAGAGCCTGCTTGAGCTTGACAATCGCGTCCGGTCCCTCCGCTGTGTTCTCGAGCACAATCAGACGGCCCGTGTCCGGGACGAAAAAGTCCGTGAACGTGTCGGTGGAGGTGTGGTCTTCGGCGAAAGCGTACAAACTGAGGAAGCCTTCAGTTAGCACTTGAAATAAAAATATACCCAGGAATGAAGAGGATTGACGTACGACTCAAGGAACGGCTCGAAAGAGGCGTCGACGCCTGACCCAGCCTGGTACTTGGCCATATCGACTCCCAGGGCAGTGCCTAGGAGAGTGAACGGGAGGAGAACCTTGCAGGCTTTCATATTAACAATATTATGGACTTGATCGGGTCGTAAGGCGAAGGGAAATATGGTGATGTAACAGCTGAGAGGCGGGCAACATTTTCAGCTATGGCAGTGCGAGGTACTTATATAGTGACCGATGAAGCCTGGACCCTTTGGCTACGTGTCGAATGGACAGATGATTTATGATCGGAGGTCACGGACGGTGTAAGGCTGTCAATACCCTTGGTAGATTCTTCCCACCGATGAATATGGGTCTTGAGATATGGAGATATCCACCTCTCTAGCTCTATCCACTGTCGCTCTGATCAAATTTGTTTTAGAAGTTGAACTGAGTGCTAGTTGATGCGTTTTGGTTTTCAAGCCATGCCCAAGGGCAATTTCACGTCGCGTTGTACACGCAATGTCATTCGATTTGTGGCATTGACATTTGCTTCGAAGTAGCGCCAGATTCATTCACAGACTGAACTCATAATCTCAACTGCTTAACTTGACACTCACCGTGGCGAGTCATTGTACAGCTGAGCATCAGTCAGTTTCCCTGGTTCGCTATCCACTTGAATAGTTGACCGCTCACCTTTTCCACAATGCCAATGTTTGTGATCAACAGGGACACGTGCCGATGGCATCTCACTAAGCCTCATTCAGATCGGTACCGACTAAATCATTCCCAAGACGTAGTATTGTCCAGGAAGTCACCCACAGACTGATTACACGATTCATGCCATGAAAGTAGGATCATGGAATAGTCCGTCGGCATTCAAGTCATAGGCAAGAACTAAATGCCTATCATGAGCCGCGTAAACAGCCGGAACCCAGCGAACGGGAGTTGTTAACTACGAATTAATCAAAAGCCCTGCTTTGTGAAATCCTTGTCGCCCATCTTGTCCAAGTGAAAATGCAACATCAATATTCCAGGCTACCGCGTCACGAACTTTGACGTGGCACGACGGTTCGGCCCGGCCAAGAAAGCAAAAGCTGTACGATCTGCTTCCCCATTCAGAGATCCTGGATAGTCGGTCGGGGATTAGTGAGCCTCCTATCTCCGGGAATGCCATTACACTTTTCTCGATTTACTTGAGTACGCAGCGTTAAAAAATGCATGGTATTGGCTTGAAAGAGCGCTGAACGGTTTTTCTGTAACAATCTGCCGAATAGTTCTGCCTTATGTTGGTGGAGGCCTGAACCCCTGTGTTCGATTTAGTGTGGCGATCTTGGCCAGCGGAGTTTCCACACATGAAGTATTATTCACCGACTGTTGACCGAAAGACTTGTTAATGAGGAGTACAATCAAATTCGCTTTCGAAAAAACATCAAAGTATCAAACAGGCTTCTTATCGATGAGATATTCTATGTACAAACAGAAGTATGAAGAACATCTTTTTGTCTTTCACTATTTGCATCAACTGGCGAACATGATTGATGACTAATCCGGAGATGCTGACGTAATTGACGGAGTCCGCGTGCTTGTCCGTCATGTCATCCGTGCGCGCGGGCGCGGCGTTGAACAAGGAGGTTGCTTCTTCGTCGGAGAATCTGAACAGAAGTCCAGTCAGAACATTCCGATGCCATCCCAACCGTTTTCCATCAAAACCGAACCCATTTCCATGCCCAACCATCGCAACTAGCGCCTCCAAATCATGGCGGGGATGCAATTGGGGCTGCAGGTGGCCTTCTACCTCTATCCCTGCGGTCTCTTCGTCGCCCTGCTGGGGGCCCAGTCCGTCCAGTTCTGGCGCGAAAGACGTGGCGGACCGCGCCGGGACGCGCCGGACGAGAAGGCCGTCGCCCTGCGCAAGTTCTACAACCGCCTCATCTGGTTCTTCCAACTGATCCTTTCCGCTGTTCTGGTGAGAAGACTTTCATCTTGATCGAGGCGAAGATCACGTCGAGGCTCACAAGTTCCCAGTTTGCCAGCACCATCGTCGCCGTCCGTGAGGCGTTCGGCGGCCACTATGAGGGCCCGGCCAAGGTCGACTTTCCCTTCGCCGCTTACATTGTATGTGCCAACCTCTGCTGATCTTCGCGATGCAGCCAATTGACCGAAACATAGGCGTCATACGTCGCGGTCCTCCTCTACTTCCTCGCTGGCCTGCTTCCTGATCCCGAGGGACCATGGGTGCCGACTGCATGCCACGCCTATGCCTGGATCGTCGCCATCCTCTTCGAAGCGGTGATTGCCGCCCTCTTCTTCTCGGAGCACCCTTACCTGCGAGTGTCGAAACCCCTTCTAGACTCTCTGTCCTCCCTAGGCTTCGCCCGGATCGCACTCATCCTGTTCATGTCTATCGCGCTGGCGTTCCGGGAATACCGATTGCGACCGTCAACGCCTAGGTCAACCCCGGAAGAGCGACAATCCCTGCTGCAGAACGGCAACGGCTCGGCCAATTATGGAGGCGCCCACCCTCACGGCCCGCCCGCTGGACCCAGGCAACAGGTCCAGGGCACCGGTTGGCTCGATTACTTTGCTGGCTTCAAAGTTCTCTTCCCTTATCTCTGGTAAGGCGGCCGAACGCTGTGAATGTAGTTCATCTGCTGACTGTATCCAGGCCCAAGGACTCACCCCTTTACCAGGCAATCGTCGTCTTCTGCTTGGTCATTCTCATCCTGCAGCGCACCGTGAACGTCTTCGCTCCCGTCTTGCTCGGCTCCCTCGTCGACGAACTCGGCCACGGTGGCATTCCTTACCGAGAAATCATCCTCTATGTCGTCTTCCGCGCGCTTCAGGGTAACCAGGGAATCCTCGGTGCTCTGAGATCCGTCCTCTGGATCCCCGTCTCGCAATCTCTCTTCCGCAGGCTCTCTTGCGCCGCTTTTGAGCATGTCCTGGGCCTTTCTCTGGAGTTCCACCTCAACAAGAAGATTGGTGAGGTCACCAGCGCCCTGAGCCGCGGTGCTGCGATGAACACGTTCCTCGAGAACTTCTGCTTCCAAGTGTTCCCCATGGTCTTTGACATTTTCGTCGCTGGCGTCTTCTTCTTCGTCAAGTATGATGCGTTCTATACCATCATCGTCTTCTTCATTATGTGGTCTTACATCTTCCTCACTATCTACGTCGCCAAGTACCGCGGCAAGCAGAGGAGGGACATGGCCACGAAGATGCGTGAGATGGAGGCCATCAAGACCGACGCCATCATGGCATACGAGACGGTCCAGCACAACAACGCTGTCGTTCCAGAGACGCAACGATTCAAGGAGCATGTCGTGGTGTACCAGAGGGCCGAGCGACTCGTGCAGTGGTCCCTCAACGGTCTCAACCTTACGCAGAGCTCCATCTTCTCCCTCGGAACCGCACTGCTCGTTGCCGTGTCAGCCTACAAGATTTCCATTGGCGAGCAGACTGTCGGCGAGTTCGTCAGCTTGATCAACTACTTTGTTCAGCTTCAGGGCCCTCTCAACTTCTTTGGCACCTACTACACCATGCTCCAGAACAATCTCATCGAAGCGGAGCGAATGCTTGATCTCGTAAGCCCTCCTCACCAGTGCTTGAGAGTAACCTACTGATGCGTTGCAGTTCAAAGAAACCTCCGGTATCGTCGAGAAGCCCGATGCTATCGCGTTGCCGTCTCCTAAGGGAGAGGTTGCCTTCAACAATGTTAAGTTCTCCTACCAGACGAAGAAGGGCGATCCCGCCCTCGATGGTGTCAGCTTCACCGTCGCCCCCGGCACCAAGACTGCCATCGTTGGAGAGTCCGGCAGCGGCAAGTCGACCTCACTCAAGCTTTTGTTCCGCTTCTACGACGTCCAGGAGGGTGCTGTCACTGTTGATGGCCACGACATCAAGGATCTCAAGCTTGACAGCCTCCGCAGGAACATTGGTGTCGTCCCGCAGGATACCGTTCTCTTCAACGCGACGATCATGTACAACCTCCTCTACGCCAACCCCAAGGCGTCCGAGGCCGACGTCTTCGAGGCTTGCAAGGCCGCGAACATTCACGAACGTATTCTCAACTTCCCTGATGGATATGAGACCAAGGTTGGTGAGCGTGGTCTCAAGTTGTCTGGAGGTGAACGCCAGAGAGTACGTATACCCCGCCCCCAAGTGCAGAATACATCATTCTAACATGCCCTAGATTGCCATCGCGCGAGCTATTCTAAAAGACGCCCGCATTTTGCTGCTGGACGAGGCTACCGCATCTCTGGACTCTCACACCGAGCGACAGATCCAGGATGCCCTGGAGCGCGTGACTGCCGGACGAACTACCATCACGATTGCGTAAGTCGACTCCCAGCTTGCATACTCAACGAAGTGACTTCCTGCTGACACATCCAACAGCCACCGGCTGTCCACGATCACCACATCCGACCAGATCGTTGTCCTCCACAGGGGCAAGATTGTCGAGCGCGGCACGCATTCCGAGCTGTTGTCTCTGCAAGGCCGCTACCACGCCATGTGGGAGAAGCAGACCACCATTGAAAAGAAGGCGCAGGAGAAGACCGAGAAAGAGGGCGAGTCGTCCGAGACGGCCTCGCAGGAGTAAGAACGTACTCTTTCGATAGAAGATTGTATCATCACCTGTAGTTATAGAAAAGTCTAAACATCAATGAATCTCAAGGATGATTCGCAACATCGTCGGATGGTCCTGTCCCATCATCAATCCTCTGGCAGGCTTCTCAGTATTCAATGTGCAACAGTGAATGGATCTTACGTGGAGCACCCACTATCTTTCACAACTAGACTGTTAGGACAAGCAAACGCTTCATCGTGGCTCACATCGGCGGAGCTTTCCACACACTCGGAATGAAGTTGCCCCGTGTGCATGCCACGGCTGGTTTCGGTGGCTAGATTCTTGGTCTAACAAATGATTCGATCTCCTTTGATTGGCTGATGAAAGCCATTGATGACAGTGATCTTTATCAGGAATAGCGTTGTAAGCACACTGCAGAATCGTGTCGCTCCTAGAGGATCACCGCCGCAGCTAATCCCTGCACAACCATCTACTTCTTCCAAGCCGTAAGCAGATAAGTACTGGGGACATTCTTTTGACTGCACACTCCAAAATCTTCACGTATGTTCATTCTAGGTCAAAAGCCGTAAGCAACCTGCAGTATCACAACCTTCAACAACGCATCCACCCGAATTCTGGGCATCATGCATGGCCACGTCCCGAAAGTGCCTGTCAATGTTCTCCCTCCGATGCTCCACTCTGGGGAGGCTCAGTGTCCGGATGACGACTGGACTGGGCTTCGTGACAGGGCAGAGCGACGGAAAAGACAGAATCGCTTGAACGTTCGAGCTCACAGTATGTAATCTACCCTATTTCCAACGAGCTTTGATGACGGAATAGTCGAGCAGGAAAGAAGAAAGCCCTAGAAGCTCTCCAGAAGAAACAAAGTCAAACACAGAGTGACGGAGATTTCTCATGGGAGAGGGCGGTCCAAACTGCTGGCTCAGCGCCTAGAATCCAGATTCTCCAATGGGTCCCGCCAGCGAAGTCATGCCAGCTTGGGCCTGAAGACCAATCAAAGTCTTCTGGAAATGAAAATGAGGTAGCAGACGCACAAGAAGTTCATGCGATAGTCCGTTCGTCGCGTCATCGCCCATCCACCTCAAAGCTTCGGGCAAAATCGAAACTCCCCGGCACGATTCCACCATACTATCGGAATCCCGCCAACTGGTTCCCCCTATACAGAGACCATCTCATCCCGCTGGTCTACTACAACGTCTTTCGAGCGACAATCACCAACATTCACATTCTTTCTCTCACCTCTCTCCTAGAAAGCCCCTGCACCCCAGACCTCCATACCACCCCCCTCTTCCCCGCCCCGTCCTCGATCCCGCCCACACTGCTTCCTACTGCTTTGCAGAATTCGACAGTGCACGAAAGCTGGATAGACATATTCCCGTCAGGGGGCATGCGAGACAACGCCATTCGCTATCGAGATAGCTACGATCACCATGAGATGTGCATCGATCTCGTGGGCTGCTCGGACAGCACTCAATGTAGCGACCAACCGGGCATCATAGCCTGGTCGGATCCATGGCATCCGGATGGCTGGGAAGTCACTGAGAAGTTCGTCGCAAAATGGGGATTCCTACTGAAGGGTTGTGAGGATGTGATGAGGGCAACTAATCGATGGCGCGAGATGAGGGACGAGGAGCCACTCGTCTGGGAACTGGAATGAAAAATCGTTCCATTATGGTATCACAATTTATCGGGAGAATCGAATAGAATCAGTCCTATTGCTCCACAGATTGATGCCTACGCCTCGCTCGGACATCTTTGACTCCACTGAAGATTCATTCTGCATCGTGACAACATACCTCAGTACACATATCTGAACTGAGGAATCTCCTTATCCGTCTTGTCAAGCAGGTTCAGCGGGACATGGTCCCCGACCCCGACATCGAGAACCTCTCCGATGCTGTCTCTGCGCTTGTTCTCCCAGATGAGATAGTATCGGAGCGCAAAGCACGTGAGAACTCCGATGCCATAGCAGATCAACATGGCCAGGAATCCAGACCTGTATGACGGTGCCTCCCATTCGAAGAAGAGCTGAGGGCCGATAATGTTTCCGGCGCAGTACGCGATGAAGATCTGTCTGAGTCAGTCCTAAAATGTCGTCAGAAAATTGGAAGAAGCCCTCACCATGGCGTTTACAGTAGTCTTCTTAGTGAACCCGCCAAAGTTGCCCGAAGACATGGACAAAATCATCGGGAAATTGGCGCTGTACGCGATCGTCAAGCAGTACCCCATGAACCTCGCCCACTTCAACTCGGGCGTGATCTGCCTCACCATGGCCGCGCCTGCAATCGACACAGCCAGGTTCCACGCCATCCAGTACGTCCGGCTGTTCTTGAAAAAGGTGCTTCCTCCGGTAGCCATCAGCACAAAGACGAGCTGGAACACGGACCCGAGCATCTGCACCAGTAGGGTGTTGAGCGTGCTGAAGCCCATGCCCTTGATCACAATGGACCCAAACCCGTGGACGCCGCCGTTGGCGATCTGCGCGCTGATTTGGATTGTGAAGAGAAGCCAGGCCTTGATGTCCGTGAGGGCCTCGATGCACTGGTTCCACTTGAATGTGTCGCTCTTGATGCCGGTCATGTTCTCCGCCACGCGCTCGATAGCCTTGATGTGGTCGGCCTCGTTGAGGAATCGGGCTTTGGTGGGGGTATCGGGGAGGAGGAAGAAGATAGTGAAAGACCAGGCGGTGGTGATGCCTCCGAAAATGAGGAAGACGGCCTGAATATGAAATTAGCGGTTGCCGATAAGCATGGAAAGGGAAGCGGCAAACCTTCCAAGGAGCAATGCTCTCGATATGACCGATGGCGTAAGCCACGACGCCGCCAAAGATGCCGGCGATGGTATTTCCGAGAAACCAAGCTCCATGTCGCAGAGGCTGCTCGGAGCGCTTGTACCACATGGAGACGACGATGGACAGGCCGGGTGCGATGGCCGCTTCAGCCACACCGAGCATGATGCGGTTCGCGAGCAAGCCGGCGGCATTGAAGCAGACGGCGGTCAACATCAAGATGATGCCCCAGACAAGACTGAGATGTTAGCCTGCACTCGCCAATTATGTAGCCAAGGGCTTAACCTACACTGAAGTGGCAATCATCTTGCCGACAGGGAGGCGAACCATAGCGACGCCGGCAGGGTATGAAGCGACGAGGTACCCGAAGTAGTAGATACTACTCGCCCAGGAGTACTCGGAACCGGAAAGGCCCATGTCGTCTCTGAGACCCATGATGGCGGTGTAACTCAGCGCGGACTTGTCGAGGAACTGGAAGAGGTACGACATAGCCATGACAGGCAAGAGGCTGTGATGCTAAGTCAATGAATGCTTTCCAAGATTGAAGCACAGAGGTATCACTTACCACATATCAATCCTGCGAAGGATCCTCTTGTCCTCCTCCGGGGTCAAGCCTTGGCCAGAGATGAACCCCTCGCCAATGTCTTTGAGTGTCTGGTCCGCCTGACCGACATCGTCGATGGGAGTCTTTTCCATCTTTTCCGCCATCTTTGCGGACAATTGAAGGCGAAGGGAGCTAGGATGCAGTAGGTTGAACTCCGGGTTACGACTCAGATGCAACGCAGGGACGATGGGTGAAGAAGATCTTATAAGTCGATCAGCAATACCCCGACATCGAAGCTAAGACGGTGAACGCGTGATCGTTATCACAGCAGCTCAACTCGACAGGATGGGTGTCCGAACCCGGCCGTCCCAATGCGGAATCGCACAGCTGGTTGTCCACGGAAATCGTTTCCGCGCGGCAGTGATAGACGTCGTCCGGATTACTTCGTGGTGTTATTCCATCGAATTCGCCGCGTGACTGATAGCCGCTGATAACACACGATAGCCGACGCGACTTTGCATTTAAACATTAGCCGATCCCACGCCATGGTCCACGACCCCGGCCGGATCCTTCAGCAATGCGGGGAAACCAACGTCCAAGGGGGCGGATCATCGTGTCACGCACGGCATTGGTTGAAAGACTCAAGTGGCGGGGATGCTGTCAAAAAGACCAGGCAGCCTACCGGAGGTCTCAGATAACAAACAACCCCACCTCGCCGGACTGGAACCGCTCGCGCACATCAACTCGTCTGCCCAGCTTATTCTGCATCTCAATAATCTCTTTCAAGAAGGCATGAGCGCGGTCGAGGTTCTTGCCGAACCGACTCATGCCCTGGAACCGGCTGAGCACCCACTCCCGGTGCAGCAAGTCATCCGTCTCCAGCGCGACCATGAACAGCGGCCACGCGATGCGTGTCATGGACTCGTCGCCTTCGTGCTTGAAGGCCTGGAAAGCCAGGTTCATGATCTCGCGGAGGGCATTGCGTTGGCGTGTGGAGAGCATCGGGGTCTCGTTGAAGCGAGTCAGGCGGAGGAACTCGAGTACGACGGCATGGTAGTGTGGGACGATGCCGCGGATGTTGGCGACGAGACGGTGGGAGTTGTCCGTGCTGATGGACAGTTCCGCTGCGACTTCGAGGAGCTCGGTGAACTTCCAGCCAACCTGCTGGATGGTCATGTCCACTGCCATGATGCGCTGTTGTTGCGAAGCTTCGTCCTCGTCGTTTGACAGGTTCGCAAGCTGGGCAATCATGAAGCGCAGCTGGCTGCACGCGCCGAGGAATGCGTACACGTTGCGGTTCTCGACGTCGTCTAGAAGCTCGGCTTGAGGATACGCATCTGCCCACATGCTGCGGTACAGCGGGTTCGAGAAGCGATGCAACCTCTCGAAGCTGTCGAGCGGCTGGAAAGGACTGTTGGGGATCCCGGTCCGAGTGATGCCGTTGCTGGCATCCAGGGCGCCCATGATCTTGTGCAGAGCGCAGTTCAACTGCCCGCCTAGCCCGTACGATGCTGCAGCTGCATCATGCAGGGCAATCCAGACCAGCATGCGCGCCGAGTACAGCGACAGCCGCGATCCGTTCTCGTCTTGGCCCCGCCGGGTAAGGGCTAAGCTTTTCCTGCTGGTCTCGGGCGAGGGGGCCGGTAGTTGGAGAAGCAGATCTTTGAATCGATGTTGGAGTATCAAGCTTGCGCCGGTGAGATGGTTTGAAAGACCCTGGCACTTTCCGTCACCATACTTTTGCTCATAGAGCAGCATGAGATACAACGCCGTGCAGACTGAATCGAGATCCAGCGGATCGTTACCGTCGCTGCCAATGGTGTCAGCCATCATTCTCAACGCCGACGAGTAATGCTGCAGAGGCGTTCTCGGGCCCCGGGCTTCCTCAGCATCCTTGTTGCGGCGGAACTCCAGCTCTCTTCCGCCCAGAGCGAGGACCACGTGCATGACCATGGGATCCGTCTGCGCAATGTCGAACATGATGGAGTACAGCGAGAAGTCCGGGTTCTTGGTGTGATTGAGCTTAGCAAAGCTCGTGCGAAAGTAGCGGATCGCCTCGTGATCAGCCGACGACAGATCCAACGCGCATACGCCCGTAGCCGGAGCCGACGGGTTGAAGAGCGAGAGCGTCTTGCTCTGGTCCAGGTCCGCGACGGCCTGCGCCCAGCTCGGCAAGCCGGGCGACCTCACCTCTCCAAACGCAGCCGACGAGACGGATGATAGCAGCCGATCCTTGCTTTTCTTGCCTCGCTTGGTGAGCTTCATGCGGGGTGCATAATCGCACAGGAGCCGCAAGCGGGTGCAGCGGTGGCAGTTCGGCCTCTGCTCGTCACACTTAACCTTCTTGGTGCGGCACGTCCAGCAGCCGTTCCTCGACCGCGGTCCACTCCGGCCCTCGCCCGTGCGCATTGCCGGAGCCGACGCCGTGCCCGGGTGGGTGGTGGGATCGGCTTCTTCTGCGTGTTCGTCGGCTGCGGCGGCATGGTGGTCATCAGGCGTGGAAGCCGCGGCAGCATCGTCGGCTGCAGTCGCCGGACTACTGCTATCACCACCAGGAGAGCTCCCCTCGTGCTCCGTGGGCGAAGAGCTCATTGGCGGTCGCCTAAAGACTGAGCAGTGGTCGGCTGTGTCGGCGATATTGTCGCGGGTTTCTGAGGCGTCAGAGTGGAGGCCAAGAGCTGGGGGCCCTTTGACCGGTGTTCGGGTTTAGGCGGTTCTCAAAGCGACTCGTTGTGACTTGTGTGCGATGGCGCGCATATGGATGGACATGCGCTTTGATGTGGGTTCGTTTGGATGGATATACAACGGGCTCTTCCTGTGTTCCTGCGAATATCTGTTGTGTAACAGTTTGCTCTCGAAATAGCCGACGAGACAAGAGCGTTGTGTTTTGTGCTCAAAGAAGGTCAAAGAGACAAAGTCGACTGACTGATCAGATGAACCAAGTGGAGGTGGCTGGCTGTCGTCGCCTGCGCGCCGCCGTTTAGGCGATGGGCGGATTGTTTATCAGGTTGAAAATGCTGCCAAAACTGCCGACCGTCGGCTATCTTTTTGCAGATTCGTCTTGGTGGTCGGCAAGTTGAGAGCTCCGATTGCCGGTGGGCTCTTGCGCCAGTTCTCCAGTTGGAGTATCCCTGTCTCTTTGCTCATTGATAGCGCTGCTCCGCACCCGGCTCATGATGCTGTAATTCGTAAAGATACCGTGATTATTCTGGAACGTGGCGAGAGTCGTATGTTGAGGTCCATCGGCTGCCCATCTGTCAAAAAGAGAGCTTGCCCGTTTTTGAGTTCCTTTTCAGCTCGAAGTGTGTCTTCTGCGATCCTGAACTCTGCGTCGTTGACATTGCAACCACATCATCCTCAGCCGTCCAGCATGTCAACCATTGAGATCCCTGCCGCTGCTCCTGCAAGCGAGCAGACCACCAACCAGGCGTTAGAAACAACGCAGGGGTTCGATCTCGAAAAGGCGCGCGCTATCATCAACTCTCATCTCGACGACCTGAACTCGTCGCTACACAATGATATCAACAAGACGCTCCACGCAAACCCGGAAACCGCCTACAAGGAATTTTTCGCCCACGAAACAATCACCAACTATCTCGAGAAGCAGGGATTCACGGTGAAGAGGCACACGTATGGTCTAGAAACTAGCTTCGAAGCTGAGATCGGCACCGGTGGCCGCCAGGTCGTTGTCTGTGCCGAGTACGATGCCTTGCCTGACATTGGGCACGCGTGTGGCCACAACCTCATCGCGACTTCATCGATAGCAGCTTTCCTGGGAGCGGCGCAGGCGTTGTCAGAGTTGAAGATCCCCGGTCGCTTGCGCATTCTTGGTACTCCAGCAGAAGAGGGCGGTGGTGGCAAGGCGAAGCTCATCGATGCCGGCGCATTCAACCCACCTGAAGATGTCGCCGCGGCTATTATGGCCCATCCCACAGCAGCGCACCAAGGCGGAAGTGGTGACGGGTCGTCGGGTTTGGCAGGCTTCAAGCTGATTGCAAGCCACAAGTTCAGAGTCGAGTTCCGCGGAAAGCCGGCGCATGCGGCTGGTGAGCCGTGGAAGGGTTTGAATGCGCTGGACGCAGCGGTTGCAGCTTACAGCAACGTCGCTCTTCTAAGACAGCAAATTCAGTCTGATGAGAGAATTCACGGTGTCATCGAAGTTGGAGGCACCGTCCCCAATGTCATTACGGACTACACCAGGATGAACTGGAACGTGCGCAGCCCAACGATTGCTCGCGCCGATGCTTTGTTAAAGAGGACAAAGGCCTGTCTTGAGGCTGGTGCTGCCGCCACAGGTTGTGAAATCAACTACATCGTGTAAGTTACCTCTAGATCTTCCGCTGCTCTTGCTGATAGAATCATCAGCGCGCCGACGTATGCCAACCTTCGCGCCAACGACACGTTATGCAAGACATACGTCGAAGACATGGCGGCTATCGGGGAGACCATCAAGCTTCACCAGGCTGAGCCGTTCAACGCCTCTACAGACATGGGCAATGTATCTCACCTCGTTCCCAGTTTCCACGGCGCCTTTGTCATCCCAACATCACCGGATGTCGCAGGGCACAACCCGAAGTTTGCAGCTGCGGCGGCGACGGATGAGGCTCATGCTGCGGCAATCAAGTGTGCCAAGGGTATGGCTATGCTTGCCGTCCGTGTTCTCACGGACGATGCTATTGCAAAGGGTGCAAAGGCGGATTTTGACATACCGAATGAGAAGTAGCAATAAGGTAGATTTAATGAACATTTATCTGTAGAACAATCATGCATCGTAGTCAATGCTTGACCAACTAGGTCTCTAAGACAGACACATAAGATTTCATAGCGCTTTCACGTCAACCTGTGCCCCTTTCTTCTGCTCTTCCTCCAACTCCTTCTTGACCTCCTCAATATCCACTTGCGCTACCTTTGCGTCGTCTCCATCAAAGACTCTGGCAACTTCTTCGAGTGTGAGGTTCTTCGTTTCCGGATAAAAGAAGTAGACGAACAGCAGGTAGCAGAAGTCTAGTATCTGCAATATGTCAGAATTCTTCAAAGAGTATGAGGTCATGCTATTTACTTACGGTATAAAACATTGCAAGAACCCAAGCATGGCCTGCCGCTGTAAAATTGTCCCATGCGATTGGGTTGGTATAGCTGGTATTACTCGTCAGTATCTTGCACCCAGATATGATTTAGTACTGGTGCATTTCTTGACTCACCTCCCAAGAACAATCAATCCCTTGACGAAAATTGTCGAGATGACCCCCGCCTTAGCTCTCAGGCTATACGGCATGATTTCCAATGCGTAGGCGGCCATGATACCAGTCCATGCGATCTGATAAGATAGGCTGAAGAGCCAAATGAAGGCAATCTGTGGATATCCAAACCGGCCGAGGTCATGAGTTCGTTCGTATTGGGAGCTGACGATCGTCCAGCCCATGTACATGAAAACCATCCCCGTGGTGGCGGTAAGGAATAGCGGCCGACGGCCGAAGCGGTCGATAGTGAGGGAGAATCCGACCGATACAACGAGTGACATCAATGTTTGGCCGCCGCTAAGCTATCGAAGCCGAGGTGGTCAGTACGTGGATTCTTTGAGAGTGCTCGCGACTTACAAGTACTTTGTTCGTCTGGTCATTAATACCAGCGCCCTCGTAAATCTTGTTGGCGTAGTTAGAAAACAGATTAGTACCGCTGTATTGAGACACCATTGCCAGCGAAATCAAGATAACCACTCGGTACCTGTTTCCAGCATATCTCGCAAAATCCAAGTAGCTGCTTGACCTCCCATGTTGGAACTCCAGAGCCAGTGTTTGCTTCATCTCACGGAACTCAAAAGCGACAGTCTCGTTTGTTCTGTCTCCGTTTCCATGGTATTTGGCAAGCATCTGCTCCGCCTCCTCGTAACGCTCCTTGGCGATAAGCCAACGGGGGGACTCCGGTATCCACCAAATTAGGGACAGCACAAGAAGTCCAGGAAACGCTTGAAGGATGGTCAAGGATCGCCACGACCACTCGGTGGAAATCTTGATGGTGCCAAGTGCGAGCCAGGCGCAGAACGTGGATCCAACGCCGTACATGCAGTTGACAATGGCAGAAATCTTGGCGCGGTGTTGGGGATGAGCAATCTCGGCGATGAGAAGACCGGCTCCGTTGAACGAACTGCCGAACCCGAGGATGAAGCGACCGGCCATGTACACTGTCACGTTGATTCGATGGTAAGCCTTTGCTGCCAATAATTCGGGGGGTCTTGAACTGAAGCATACTTCCTTGGCTGCTCGAGAAAGCGCCGATGAATGCTCCAATGGTTTCAATGACACAGCCGATGATAATGGGTACCTTGCGGCCATAATTGTCCGCAAAGAATGGCCTAGTCGTTTGATTCGATCATCAGTCCCTCTCAATTTCTCTGACAACACCCGTTCTTCTGCTAGACTCACACCATCCAGAAGCTGCACAGAGACCCAATGTCGAGAATCGCAACGATGATCCCAAGTCGTCCTCCAGTCGGATGTTCAAATGAAGTCTGCCATTGATCCATTACTTGGGAAGTGTTCATAAGCTTCCTGCAATTGCGCTTGATTAGCTTGACTTCGTTCCGTCGCAAAAAAATAGTCAGTCGTTAGAACTCACGCGTCAAAACCGGTGGACGCAGACATGGCCATCAAGATGGCACACCAAAAGTACAACTTTCTCAACCCTGGGTCCTTCCACCAGGTGACCTCCGCAAATTGGGGGGCTTCGGCTTGGGCTGATTGAGCCTGGACCCGTTTAGCCCCACGACCTAGAGCATTTCGAATCATGATGCAGGAATTCGCCCTTGCTAATGAGTGAAAGTCAAGGGCAATGCGAGAAGAAAGAGTGAATCTAGAATGAATGTCAAACAGCACACTTGCTCCAACCAGTAGAACGCGACAAGCTATTGTATGTCAAATCTGTAGGACGGCCTAGAGATTTAAGTGTTCACAAGCCAGCCCCGCAACGAGGAATCGTTTGAAGTCGGGCGCACGGATTACCGTAAACCTTAAGTACGGAGTAGAGCAAACTTTGGTGGGATGAGACGTCGTATATCCGCCAAGACATTGGAGATCAAATGTTCATTGAGCCGATTGAAACCCGTACACGAGTTGAGGAGGAGGGATTACCCTGCGAGATATCGGAAGTTTGGGTACTGGAAATCAAACGGAACATCAAGACAGCGTGCAGGACCGGCAGTTGACGCAAGTGAATCAGATGTCGTCTCATTACCGTTCTGAGGCCAGGAACCTATGAAGGGCTCATCCCAACTTCATCCCACAGCGGGCCGGCTTTCCCACACCCCGCTAACTGCCCGTACCCCACGCCCTTGCTGGACCCAGTATCTTAATGTGACTTCAATGTTTGTAATCTGCAACTCATCGGAATGATGATTCCACTAGTAACTGATCGACGATATCGAAGCGTCAGATATGTGACCTTGTTCATGGCAAATGTCCATCATAGCCCACAGCGATGAGTCTCGAGTTGGCCTCCCACACCTCCTCTGGAATTTCCTGCTCAATCTGGAACCCCTTTGCTGGATACTCCCGAATCCTTACAAGATCTCCCACCATGATGTTCACGACAAGCTCCTTGGGGTTTTCTGCGTCAAAGTAATCCTCAAACCCGAACTCAGGGCTGGTGACCGTAAACTCCGTCTGCGCATCAGGCCACTGCTTCCGGAATGTCGCATAAGTGCGTCTCTCCATGTAAGGCTTCTGTACCAAGACGAAGCTATCGGCCTTCAATCCCTTATCCTTCAACAATGCATACGTGAAGCGCACATTCTCGCCAGTGTTCGTCGACAGGGGCTCAACAATGATCTTGTCGTGCGGAACGCCCATACCCTGCGCGATTTCCGCGAAGACTTCAGCTTCGGGCTTTGAGAAACGACTCTCCGTAAGCTTTCCTGCACCGCCCGAGTAGATAAGGTAGTCGCCGTACCCGTCGAGGAAGAGCTGAGCAGCGCGGGAAGCTACGCGTGTATCCAGGCTGCAGAGGCAGAATACGGCGGAGGCGGGGCGGAGGGGCATGCCCATGCGATGGTAGTTGTAGATGGTCTTCGCATCCTGGTCGGTTTCGAGGTTTTGAGTAGACATTTTGCAGTCTCAAAAGCTAAGCTTTCTCAAGATGTAAACGGCTATCACGATGAAAGGATTTGAGTTCTTGTAATGTTGTCAAAGAGATTGATGACTGCGATATGCAGGGGGAAACCATTTTAGGGAGTTTAGTCAGCAGAAGCGGCGCTAATGCGCCAATGACTGCCAAGGACTGCAAGTCTCTGGTCAAAGAAATCTGATTACCTGTGGCAGGCGTATACTGGATTTGGCGTCTCTTGATGTATGTACCTACCTGAGAAGAAAGCATGGTATGAAACTGACGGTCTAGAGACGGCTTAGAAAGCAACTTGTTTTCTACAAGGCAGCTAGCCATCAGAGGCGATGGGGAGTTCAACAGTAATATGACAATAGCCTCGGCACATGTTACCAGAGGAGTGTCGTGACGCAAAGGTTGAGGTCAAAGCTTGAGGCTGAAATTAGTTCTCTTCATCGGACCAATCAGAACAATGCTGTTGTGTAGGATTCCCTTTATCCTATCAGTGAAACCTCTGGCAGGGCTGAGAGGCCGCTTGAGACCGGCCTGGACAGCTCCCTGGAAATCTTTGTGAGATCTTGGTTGCCGCAAAGCTTTGGCCATGACCTCAAACTTGGAGGCCAAAGGAAATTTCTTCGGAAGTCCGGTGAAGATTCCTCGTCATCAAAAAACATAGGTATCACAGATAATACTGAAGATTAAATATTTATGGCATGAAAGAAAAGTTGGTGGCCATAGGAAGGCCCTGAAAACCCCAAAAGTCCCAAAGCATATAATACTCAGAGAAGGTCCAAGTCTGAATTCTTCTGCATCACAAGCGTCGCCTTACCTAGAAGTTGTTTTCGCATCGCTCGATATTGTCCAGTCAAACTCACCAAAAATGGCTTACTCAAATCTCGCGATCGCTTGCATGGATGAATACGCCACACGAAAACTCGATACATCGATCAGAGATCTACAAGATCATCTTTACGATATCGCTCATTTCCGAGCGGGTGAAGACGAGCCTTCGACGGCCGAATGGCTTTCAGATCGCCAGGTCCATCCAGGCATATTTGCTCAAGCACGTTCTACAGTTTCTGAACGACACGTCGAGTCGCTTCAAGAGCAGGCAGAAATCGAAGATCTCTGCATCAACGAGATCATCGAGTCACGCTACCGTGAGGTTCTTGTGGAATTTTACAACATCCTAAGCCAAAAGCGAGAAAGTGAGTATGGAGAATTATTCAGAATCAAAGAGCTCCAGTCCGACAAGCGCACGAACGATTCTGCCGCTAAAAGGGCAAGGAAGAGAAAGTTTTGGAACCGCCAGAGATCGTCGATCATAGTTGCATAATAGACATGGCCCATGGGGAGATTCAGAAGTTTCATAGATACTTTGAATCCTGGACCGTACTTCTCAAATCAATCGATCTAAGCCAAGTCATCACTTTCTTACCACACCGTCTACCTGAATCAATGCATGGAGTATAAACCTCGTTTGAATATTGTCGAATGGAAACAATAAAAGCCAGACCGCCGAGGTTTCCAGTGAATGTACCCCTATATACCCCAGACTTGGTGACTTAGGTCAAAGATAATAACAGTAGAAGTGATGACAGGATTGATAGCAGCGACGATGAAATTAGGGATGATAACGATGACAACAGCAGCGACGACGATAGGAAGGAAGAATGTATAGCCACAAGAAAAAGTATCGCTCTAGCACTGGAAAAAAACGTGTTCTCTGTAGGGTTCTCGATCGATCGCGCATGCCAAGAGTGTAGGGGAAAGACGTCACACTGCGGAAATATCGAGAGCTCGAGGCGAGTTCACTGTGTTGGAAAGCCTGATGTGGGCTGTTTCGCCGAGTCCTTCAGCTGCGTTGGCAAGTCCTGTTTCAGCAGGCTGAAGAGACGATCATTGAACCAACAAACAATCCTCACACCTGACATTCAATCGTGCAGGAGTACGTGCCTTAGTGCTGACCAGAATCGTTCCCTTTAGAGATATTTGGAATTGCTTTTGAGAAGGCTTCCAATGAGAACAAAAAAGCCCCCAATTCTTATCTACTTTGCAATACTGCAGTTGGGGCTGAGCTTGACGTCAATCTTCCGCAGCCTGATCTTATTTTAAGTACTGATAACGAGACGGACGCGAAGTGGGAAAAAATGTAATAAATAACAATGACAACAGTTAGTTCTGCTTCCCCATTTTCTCTATGTGTCTTCTACGGAGTCTCCCACAACCGCATGACACACGCATCCCAATCAGTACCTGTATCGATCCCAGAACGATGGCTACTATACAAGGCTATAGCACTCTCGAGTGGAATCCTCGACAACCACACGAAGCGATGTCTGGTATTGAAGTAAACTCTACCCCCGGAGTCAACAGATGGGACGACGAAGGTCGCTATCTTCAACCAGACACGAAAAAACATCACAAGCCTCCAGGGGAGAGTTATGAGCTATCAGATGGGCAACCACCGAGTTCGGACACTGATGCTGTAAGGAGAGGACGAGGACGGAAGTTTTGTGGTCTGTCGCGACGGATCTTCATTACAGTACTCGTCGTCTGTGTGCTAGTGGTTATCGGTGCCATCGCCGGTGGTGTTGCTGGTGGGTTGCAAAAAGGGGAAAGCCCCTCCAAGAGTGCACAAGCTGTAGGAAGCATTCTTGACACAACGAGGCTTGCAGCCGCGAACAGAACCATTAATGGGTCAATGCAGCACACTGTCCTTTTTCAGGACGGTAATGGCGCCCTGATGACACGCTATCGAATGACAACTTCATCAGAGTGGAAATCCGTCAACTTGACACTCAAATTCGCGTCTTCGAAGGAAGAGGAAAGAGTCGAGCTTCCACCTGGCGCCCCATTGGCGGCTCTTTCGTGCGCGGACTGGGGATGTGGCGACACTATGGTCGTCTACCTCGGGACTGACAGAATTCTTCATGGTATCAGAGATGATAGTGAGAGAGGGAGTGTCGAATGGTACCCAAGAACCTCCGTTGCGACGGCAAATCTTTCGGCATCTCTCAATTCGCAACTAGCAGCTTCAATAAGCAAATCGTTCTATGACGACGAGGAAGGCTTCCAGCGGCTCGGAGTCCACCGTCTCCTAGCTTACCAAGATTCAGACGGCCACGTTTTTGTCTCTAATGACAGCAACAAGTGGGTTCCAACGTCGGTGGACGACCATTTGCCAAATCTCACGACGGGAACAAGTCTTGCCATCATTTCTCAACTACGCGGTGTGGAGCTAGACAGAGTCAGTTTGGTTTCCAAAGTGACGGGCAGGACCGCAGCGCTGCCGTTAAAGCCAATAAATTAAATAACGCCAAGATTTGACTGATTTGATTGCCCCTACGCCAGTATTGGTTGATTTGCCCTGTTGGCCAATATAACAAAGCAAATCCATAGAACACGTGACTCAAAGCCGCC